>NC_140926.1:727902-1025402 GCF_045865225.1 Trachurus japonicus
GCGGTAGAAATGTAGGGTGAATTCCAAGTCCTATCTTAAACCTCAACCTAACCCTCAATCTCAAAAATGCGCACTCCCGTGAAGAGCTCGTGCTGTCCTGATTCTCAGAGTGTTAAGATGAGGGAAGTTTAAGGGCTGTAGAGCCTTGGGGAACAAGGGCTACCCAGAATGCAGTATTTTCATTGTTAATATAGATTTTGAGATATAAATCTAAGTATTATCTAAATTTAGGCCCATTTATGGATTATTAGGGCCACGGGGCAAAGCCCCGGGCACTACTGTTATTGTGTGGATTTTTTCCTACTTTTTATTATTATTTTTCCGACTTCTGGACGATTTTCGATTAGCTCCTTATTATATATCAAAACATGCGTCTTGATCGGGATCGGTGTGCTATTACTTACGTCGCGAAAAACTGTGCAAAATTTTGCATTGAAGTCAATGGGACGGGCGAAAAAAAAAGACAGAAAAAGACCAATCATTGGAGTTTTACAAACGTCTACTGCTCAGGCATACTTTCACCTAGAGACTCCATTTAAACTTTAAACAGTAGACACAAGTCTTGTGTATTGTCGTATTACTCCACGTTTTGATAGGTCATATAGTTTTAGATCAATCCCTGATCAATGACAATGATCATTTTTGGAGAAATTATGAGATTATAATGGGTGTGTATTGCACAGAATGTTCGTGTCAGAGTGGGTGACATCATCGGTTAGAGTGGGAGAGATGCCAGAAAAACTCCAGATTTTTTCTCTTTCCACACTCGTCCCGGCCACAATTTACACTCTACACACATGATATTTTCCAAATTTGTAGACAAACTTGTTCTGTCTCTCATCATGTGCTCAAAATATCAGAGAGACTTACAGAATTGACAGAATCAGCCTCTGAGTGCGGCCACGTCTGTCTCTGCTCCTCATTGACTCCAATACAAATATTTTCTGAGAGAAGCAGAACGGACCGATGTTTTAAAACTGCCATCCTCTCCAAAATATTTACTGTAGAAACACCAAATCGTACCACATTTTTCAGGAAGTCCTTAGAGCAACGTTGATCTGATGTTGTTGGTTCGGACTTGCCCTAGGCGAGGATCGAACCCGCGGTCTCCCGCACCGCAGGCGACGATGCTAACCGTTTCGCCAAGAGGTTGACAACCGCTTGGCAAATGGGTTAGCACGTCTTTTATGGGTGAGTGAGTTTACTTCCAGTACCGCTAACCGCCACAACCGGTCACTTCTCCTGACTGGTACCTCGTGACTGTGGCACACCCGCGGACCTCCGTTACAGGTAAAATGTTATGTAATCTCTCCACAGAGTTATCTAACGTTATAACGGTAATAAACAAATGCGCTAACTCGCACTAATGTGTTCCCTAGTCTGAAGACGTATCTGCATTTAAGGGCTGTCCCATTTCTAAATCACAGTACAGCCCTTAACACCTGGTTTGGAGGCTACTGAGACTAAAGGCCCCCACATACTCGGCCGGACATGGGTCCGCGGACATATGCTTGAGTATGTGGGGGTCGTTTTGTTTGTAGCGGAAGCTCCTCTTCCTGGTTCGTCAAATTTGGACGAACCGGGAAGAGGTTCAATACAAGAGGGACATTACAGACGAGCAGCATGGAGGTATTTGGATGTTTTTTGGTGTGTCTTTTTGTTACAAAGACAGTTGGTATCCATTTGCAACCGTCATATGGACATGCACTGCTACGCCGAGACCCCCTGTAACTCAGAGAAGCCACGGAGGACTCTGAAACTTCTCCCAGCCCTTAGTCCACATGAGGGGGAGGAGATAATGAGGGAAATTTCAATTTTGGGTGAACTATCCCTTTAAGAGTTGAGCTTGAGGGTTCAGATAGGAATTGGAATTCATCCGTAGTTTGTTCAAACTGCTGCCAGGATCAACTACATGGAGTTTTACAGAGGAGCTTCCTCAACACACTGGTCTTCATTGATCTCCATTGATCTTCATTGATCCGTATTGATCCGTATTGATCCGTCTCATCTGGCGGTGGAGCAGAGCTTCATCTCCGCCCCGCCCCTCCCGCTCCGGGTCTTGTGTGTGAACGTGGGTCTGAGCAGCTGATCCAGGTCCAGGTCCAGGTCCAGGTTCTGGTCTCGGGGCCGTCGCACCGTGGCTCTGCCGACCGGCGGCCTGAACACTCTGCTCCTGTAGCCGTGAGGGTGGAACGCCACTGGCTCCGCCCCCTCGCCACCTTCATCACCTTCATCACCTTCACCTTCATCACCATCATCATCACTGTTGCCGATGACGACCAGCTCGGCCTGGACGTCCTGCTCGTCCTCGTCCTCGGCGTTCTCGTAGCCCATGAAGATCATGGTGACGGGCTGCGACTCGTCCTCCGGGCTCGGCGACGAGGCCACGCCCCCTGACGGCGAGCGTCCCGTGACATCACCACCACCACCACGGTTACGGTTACTAGGGCTCTTCTTCTTCACTGGAGGATTGTGGGTATCCGTGGCGATGTAGAGCGGCTGTGTGGCGGCCGGCAGCCCCGCCGGCCGCGCCGTCACCGACACCAGCGCCGCCGTGGTCGAACTCACGGGGGTCGAAGTCACTCGTCGCTCGCTCCGGGCCGGACTGAGGGAAGCTACAGAAGGGGGCGGGGCTACAGCTACAGAGGGGGGCGGGGCTACAGCTACAGAAGGGGGCGGGGCCAGCTGGTTCTCTGTGGGGGCGGGGCTTAGCAGTGTGGGCGTGGGCCTCCCGCTAGGCGTCCGTGTGTTTCCCGTGTAGGCGGCGGCGTAGACGGGGGCGTGCAGCTGCAGCGGGTCGGTGGCCTGACGCAGCAGCTCGTCCACCTGCAGCGGCGTCATCGCTTCACCGTTACGCACGGCAACGCCACCGCTACCGCCGCCGCTACCGCCGCTACCACCGCTGAGCTCGTACACAGACTTGCGGCCGTCGTCGTAGACCTTCAGGCCCCGCCCCTCCACCGTCTCCGGGGTGACGGCGGCGGCGGAGACGACCTGCGTCCGACCGGTCCTCTTGTCCAGCTCCACGCTGATCTCCATCGCAAAGGTCGCTGCAACAGACGGAGGTCAGAGTGATGAGAGCTGTGAGCCTCATGATCAATAATAACCAATAATACATGTGTCAATATATTTTCATTGGTCAGATTCTGTTCAATAAAAACCTTAAAGGGATAGTTCACCCAAAAATTCAAATTTCACTCATTATAGTCTCCTCCCCCTCATGTGGACTAAGGGCTGGGAGAAGTTTCAGAGTCCTCCGTGGCTTCTCTGAGTTACAGGGGGTCTCGGCGTAGCAGTGCATGTCCATATGACGGTTGCAAATGGATACCAACTGTCTTCGTAACAAAAAGACACACCAAAAAACATCCAAATACCTCCATGCTGCTCGTATGTAATGTCCGTCTGGTATTGAAGCCCCGAAGCCACGGAGGACTCTGAAACTTCTCCCAGCCCTTAGTCCTAATTTAGATTTTGGGTAAACTATCCCTTTAAACATATGAATCGTCGTTAATTATTGATTATTATCGATGACGTCATCGCTCAAACTATTGATCTATTGATGAATTTATAGAAAATCTATCAGTGAATTTTCTCCTCATGACCTCATCCCTCTACCTCTCTTAGGCTCCTCCCCCTCCGCCTGACGGACAGGCGGCGTCCTCACAGAGGTGCATGATGGGAGATCCAGGAGAGGAGACGTCACGGGATGCGTCACGTCTGAGGAGGAAATATGAAACATTAAATAAAACACAACAAAAGACCAGAGAAGATCGTTAAATATGTTAATGAGGAACATGGAGGTTAATTAACATGAGACGACGCTCGTTAAGCTCGTTAAGCCTCATCGTTAGCCTAGCTTAGCATAAAGACTGGAAGCAGAGGGAAACTGTTAGCCTAAGCTCAGCCTACACTCACTCTGTAGCGCCACATTTGTAATAATCTGCCACATTTTGTAAATTATTGAACGCAATGTGTAATAAATTTTGCTGCATTTTGTAATAATTTGTTACATAATACACCAAATTATTACAAAATGCGGGTGTTGCACTTTTTTATGTAAAAAAAGTAATAATTTGTTGCATTATGTAACAAATTATTACAAAATGTGTTAACGTTTATTACATATTGCATTTAAGAATAATAATCTGCCATCAATGTGGCAGATTATTACAAAATGCAGCGTTATTACATTTATTACATTATGACATAATGCGGTGCTACAAACTCATTAATTAATCAATAACGACACAACGGTTAATCATTATAAAATAGTTAATCAATCATTTGTTACTGTGTAAAACAATGAAGGTTTAAGATGTTTGTACGAATCAAAGTGAGTTATTTAAATCAGTAATATGTTAATATGTTAATGTGTTAACACGTGGACCAATCAGATCGCAGCAGCAGCAGACGTCGGTTTACCTGGACGGACGTCGGCGTTGAGCTCCTACAGGTGGAGACAGAGGACGACGGTCAGCGGGAAGTCAACGGCACAGCAGGTCGGCGTGTTAGCACCAGCAGCACACACACACACACACACACACTGGTTTAACACACACACACACACACACACTGGTTTAACACACACACACTGTGTCTTTAAGAGCGAACGCCGGCAGCGAGCAAATCATGCAGATTAGTTCTTGTACACCCACTCAGAGAGTCATTTAGCTGCCACCGCCACACACACACACACACACACACACACACACACACACACAGCAGCAGCAGCTCCTCTCCTGTTTTAATGAGTTTGTTAAAAGCTTCACGTTCACACTGATCTCAGACCTGTTAAACATTACAGTAAATGGTGAAACATCATTGGAGTTTATTTTAATCAATAATTCCGTGACATCATTGAGTTTGTTATGATGTCACAGTATCAGCACTTTTTATTTATTTATTTCACATTAAGGTGTTTACAGCACTTTGGTTCCCAGCTGCCAGCATTTGCAGGGGGACGGGTTTTAATGTGACACTGTCAGAGTTGGATGTTTGATGCAGTAAGTGGAGAGTGATCAATCAATCTGATCAATCTGATCAATGAACAAGTTGTCAAACATCAGCTGAACACAGAAACAGGAAGTGGAGACAGCAGCTCCACCTGTTCCTGTATAAACAGCTGCTGCAGCTCTCTGTTGTTTTCTCCTCTGACCTTTGACCTCTGACCTCCTCTGAGCTCTGACCTCTGCTCCTCAGCGTCGTCGTCTGTGCTCAGTGTGTGAACGTATCAGCATCAGTCAGAGGTGAACGAGGGTCAGTGAACGCATCACAGTCTCACTTCACTCTGATCAGACCTAACCCTAACCCCAACCACAACAGGTGTCGCACCTGTCTGAGTCTGAGACACACACACACACACACACACACACACACACACACACACACACACACACACACACACACACACACACACACACACACACAGCTCTGTTAGCAGTGTTGGCCCAGTATTAGCCCAGTGTTGGCCCAGTATTAGCCCAGTGTTGGCCCAGTATTAGCCCAGTGTTGGCCCAGTATTAGCCCAGCTATTAGCCCAGTCTTAGCCCAGCGTTAGCTCAGTATTAGCCCAGTGTTAGCCCAGTGTTAGCCCAGCGTTAGCTCAGTATAAGCCCATTGTTAGCTCAGCTGTAACACTAGACATCTCTGCAGCAGTCTATCGTTGCACAGTCACCAAAGTGGTTATCAATATTCACGGGAGAAAAGGACAAACAACCATGTTTCTTTCTGGTCCGGAAGAACTCACACTGACCGTTTATTCTGTGCATGCTCACAACAACATCGCAGTCTCGCAGGCACACCTGTTCTCGTGTGACGTCACTGCGTGATTTATTGAACATGGCTTTGCCACTTATATTATTAAATATGCTTAACATCAGCGTTAGGCCAGTCTTAGCCCAGTATTAGCCCAGTGTTAGCCCAGTGTTGGCTCAGTGTTAGCCCAGTGTTAGCCCAGTGTTGGCTCAGTCTTAGCCCAGTCTTAGCCCAGTATTAGCCCAGTGTTAGCCCAGTGTTGGCTCAGTCTTAGCCCAGTCTTAGCCCAGTATTAGCCCAGTATTAGCCCAGTGTTAGCCCAGTGTTGGCTCAGTGTTAGCCCAGTGTTAGCCCAGTGTTGGCTCAGTCTTAGCCCAGTCTTAGCCCAGTATTAGCCCAGTGTTAGCCCAGTGTTGGCTCAGTGTTAGCCCAGTGTTAGCCCAGTGTTGGCTCAGTCTTAGCTCAGTCTTAGCCCAGTGTTAGCCCAGTGTTAGCACAGTGTTAGCTCAGCGTTGGCCCAGTGTTGGCCCAGCGTTAGCTCAGTGTTAGGCCAGTGTTGGCCCAGCGTTAGCCCAGTGTTAGCCCAGTGTTAGCCCAGTGTTGGCTCAGTGTTAGCCCAGTGTTAGCCCAGTGTTGGCTCAGTCTTAGCCCAGTGTTAGCCCAGTGTTAGCACAGTGTTAGCTCAGCGTTGGCCCAGTGTTGGCCCAGAGTTAGCTCAGCGTTGGCCCAGTGTTGGCCCAGCGTTAGCTCAGTGTTAGGCCAGTGTTGGCCCAGCGTTAGCCCAGTGTTAGCCCAGTATTAGCCCAGTCTTAGCCCAGCGTTAGCCCAGCGTTAGCCCAGTGTTAGCTCAGCGTTAGGCCAGTCTTAGCCCAGTGTTGGCCCAGTATTAGCCCAGCGTTAGCCCAGTGTTAGCCCAGTCTTAGCCCAGTGTTAGCCCAGCGTTAGCCCAGAGTTAGCCCAGAGTTAGCCCAGCGTTAGCCCAGTGTTAGCCCAGTATTAGGCCAGTGTTAGCCCAGTGTTAGCCCAGTCTTAGCCCAGTATTAGCCCAGCGTTAGCCCAGTATTAGCCCAGTGTTAGCCCAGTATTAGCCCAGTGTTAGCCCAGCGTTAGCCCAGCGTTAGCCCAGCTGAGGGGACTCACCTTGATGATGTCTTCAGGTGTCCTCTCCACCTCCTTCAGCCTCCTCAGCACCAGCTCCTCGTTAGCAGAGATGTTGAGCTCCTGAGTCTCCAGCTCCTCCACCTCCTTCTCTATCCTGCACAGAGACGCAGCGCCGTCCGTTACCGTGACGTCATGTTGGGTCAGGTAACATTATGCTATCTTATGTTAGGTTACATTAGGCCTACCTAACGTAGCATTATGATGTCATCTTATGTCAGGTAACGCAGCGTTGTGTTACGTCATGCTTAACGTTACGTAACTTTATGTAATCTTAGGTTACGTTACCTGACAGAGCATTGTGAGTTCATGTTATGCCAGGTAACGTACCATTGTATGATTGTATGATATGCTAGGTTATGCTATGTCATGTAACTTAAAATGAGCCGCCACTCACTCGAATCGACCACTCCGCTGCAGAGATAGAGGCTGAAAGCCAAACCCACCCAAATAACCTGCTCTCAGCAGCAGGGCGCAGAGACACTGAATCCAACATGTTAGTTATTTCCAATCGGTTCCAGTAGATTTATTTTCAGTTAGTTTATCCAAATTGTGTGAAAATAAAGATTAAACAATAGTTTATAGTAGCAGGTGGTTCCAAGCTGTGCCAAAAATGGACATTTTGGAAAGTTCGCCTGGATATTTTGTAGTAAAATCTCAATCATTTTGTCCTGCTTCAATTAATCAGAATCAACCACTGCAGAGACAATGTTCACATGTTGTACAATGATTTTATAGAGAGTTTGAGCTTCATCAGCATTATTCTAAAGGGCACTCATCAAAAATATGATTTTTTTTTTAGGCGAATATTAATTTTATTAATTTTTTTCTGTGTGTCATCTTCATTTACTCTTCACCAGTAACAGATATACTGAAATTTACACATTTCAGCAATTCCTCATTTTTTTCCCTTTACTATGACACCAAAAGTATTCAAATAGACCTTGTGGTTGCAGAGATATACTCATTTTATTATGGATATGCAATTTTCGAGAAAAGGCCTAAAAAATAGGCTGGATTTTAAAAGGTTAAAGTAATGTAACATTATTAATAATGTTACATTACATTAGGTAATTACCTAATGTGATGTTAGCCTCATAAACCAGCCTCTCCCGGAAATGCATTTCATTTCATTTCATTTCTGAGGGAGAGTCTGGCCTCATTCCCCCTTTAAGCGTTTGGGCTGGGCGGGAGCTGGGCGGGAGTAGTAGCGTTGACAGACAACCCCATTCAGCCAATCAGCAAGTTGGTACATCAAACTTTTGCCGAATCCAGTTGGAAGAACAGCGAAAACGTCTTTTCCTTCAAGAAACTCAACAAGCGCCGACTCTTGCTCTTGTTTAATTGCTGTAATGGATTGGATGGTATTTCAGTAAGAACTTCCCTTGTTGCTGTTTTTAGGCTGCTGCTGCTAGATATCATCCGGGGCTTTGCACCAGTCGGTCCCTGATTGGCCAACGTGCTGTGTCAATCACAGAAATCTGAGCGGCGATGCTGATTGGCTCGGCCTTCTGAGGGTTTCAGGCCATGAATGAAGCCAGACTCTCCCTCAGAAATGAAATGAAATGAAATGAAATGAAATGCATTTCCGGATGAGGCTGGTTTACGAGGCTAATGTGATGTCATGTTATGTCAGGAAACGCAACGTTGTGATATGCTATGAAATGTAATGTAACGTAACGTAATGTAACATTATGTTATGTTAGATTACATTTCCTAACGTAACTTTGTGATGTCATTTTATGTCAGGTAGCATCATTCTGGGTAAAGACTGAACATGACCGTTCCTGTTCAGGTCTTTTTAAACCTGTTGGAGTTGATTTGTGTAGCCTACTTTGTGCTGATGTTTATCAACATGTAGCCTATCGTTACTATCAAATCAATCAATCAATAAGTCAATCAGTGGATAAGCTGAAGCTGAGGTTGAGGTGCTGCAGCCTCCAGGTGAGCAGCCAGGTGTGTCCTACCTGAGGATGTTGGTCTGCAGCTGGTGTCTCTGCTGCTGCTCGTCTTCAGCCTGCAGCCTCATGGCCTCCTGCTCCTCCTCCGACTGCTGGCTCAGCCCGTCCATCAGCCACTGCTCCCTCAGGGCCTTCTTCTGCTCACACACACACACACACACACACACACACACACACACACACACACACACACACACACACACACACACACACACACACAGTCAGGTAGCCTAACGTGTCTGGTTGGTCTCAGTTTAATCTCTCTGCTCAGTAATCACTATATAGATGAGGATGAGCTCTTCTGTTATGAGCTCAGAGACACTGGATGTAATGAAACCTCGGTCCTCGGGGTCGGGGGGGGTGTGTGTGTGTGTGTGTGTGTGTGTGTGTGTTTCTGTAAAATTCGAAGATGCAGGACAACATTCGGTCAATCAACCCTTTCAGTGCAAGGTAGATACACACCTATGGAGTTCTTTACCACCAGAAATCAAATCCCAAACTGAATTAAAGATGTTTAGTGCTAAAGCTAAACATCCGCTTAAAGCAGCAGCAGAAATGTGAACATTAACTTCTCTTGTGCAATTTCTTAATCTAAATTTTGCAGCTGTGTTTATTTATTCATGCTACCTATTCACTGTAATATTCACTGTATTTGTAGCCTATTATTGCACTTATTGTATTCAGTATCTTTTATCCTTCTGTAGCCTGACCAGGGACAAAGACTGACCATCAGCTGCAGCTAGACGTCTTGTTTGCATCGCATTTTTCTTTCTTTGTGGCAATGTTGTATGTATCTCCCCTGTTAAATAAACATTAAAATAAAAAAATAAAAAAATAGTATGTGTGTGTGTTGGGGGGGGGCTGATCTTTATTACAGGAAGCTCATGTTGTCTCAGCAGCCGGTACCTTGATGTACTGCAGCTTCAGCTTCTCCTCTTCAATCTGCCTCCTCTTCCTGGAGATGTCCTCCTGGATCCTCCTCTTGTCCTGTGTGTGTGTGTGGGGGGTTAATAGAGAGGGGGGGGGGGGGGGGGGGAATGGGGTGGGGGGTTAATAGGGAGGGGGGTGGGGGGGTAGAGACAAACACATGTTAGCATCATGTGTACATTTTACAACATGGAAACTATTCCACCTGTTGTTCTTCTCGCGCCGACTCTTCAACCTTGAGCTGACAGCTGGACACCGACAGGAATAACTGACAACCACGACTACCTGAGTGTGTGTGTGTGTGTGTGTGTGTCTGTGTGTCTCTCTCTGTGTGTAGAAGCTTCATTCATGTTGCTGTGAACACATTTGTCCTGATGAACTCAGCAGCTCAGTGACTGGGAGTCACACTGGGGGAGTGAAGGTGGAGGTGTGTGTCTGTGTGTTTTTTTTGTTTTGTTTTTTTTGTTTGTCTTTTATAGTTGTGTCACATTAACTGTCTCTCTTTGTAGTTTTATTATCTGTTTAGATACGTTCCAATTTGTGTACCGACTTTCTGTGTGTTTTTCCTGTCTACCGTATATGAATTATGTTGTGTTATGTCCTTGTTGTTCATTTTAATGGCTTCTAACACCTCGCCAGGAGGACTACAGTCTGAAACTAGCTGTTGGCTAACACTGGCACTTTTACATTTTTATTATGTTCATTAATGTGCACTGTCCTCCTTAAAAAAAAAAAAAAAAAACAAGTCTTGGGGGGGGGGGTCAGTGTGAAGAGGGGGGGTCAGTGTGACAGTGTGAGGTCTAAAAGCAGCAGTGGATCTGGATCAGAGGCTCTAAGCTCCAGTGAAAGGGGATCTCCTCCTGGTGACGACGGTGTATTTATAACTCTGTGATGGTGACGTCAGTCTCATATACTGGTTTATACTGCTATAAACAGTTGTATACTGGTATCTACTGGTATATACAGGTATAAAAAAGGTTTATACAGCTATATACAGATATATACTGGTATATACAGGTATAAACTGGTATACACAACTAGATAAGGATATATACAGGTACATACCGGTATATACAGATATATAATACAGATATATACTGGTATATACAGGTATACAAAGGTTTATACAGCTATATACAGGTATGTATACAGATATATAATATAAGTATATACAGGTATGTACTGGTATATAGGTACAGTGCCTTGCCCAAAATGTTGAACACCATGAACCATTTTCCTTCCACTTCAGTTACGTGTTACTTCATGTTGGTCTATCTCATAAAATCCCAACGTGGTTTTAACGTGACAAAATGTGGAAAAGTTCATCAAGAGGTATGAATACTTTTCGCTGTATGGCGCTGTATATACAGGTATATAACGGTAGGTTATATACAGACATATACAGGTATAAACTGATATAAAACACAGACGTATGGAGGTATGGAGGTGTCAGACTCAGATCCACATGCAGCTCCTCTGGTTCCTCTGCTGCTTCTCACCCACTCTCTTATTATTTCAGTCTCTGCTGCATCAGGACTGAAGCTCAGACTGAAGCTCAGAGCTGTGACTCACCGGCTGCTACAGCTCACACACACACACACACACACACACACACACACACACACACACACACACACACACACACACACACACACAGCAGCAGCAGGACTCACCTGAGATCCACCTGACACTCACACTGACGCACACAACACACAACAAGACGCTGCAATACCAGGATTACTGAGCAGGAGGAACACCCAGACCAAGATTCACTGCTTTCTTCATTAGTTAAAAGGGATAGTTCAACATTTTGGCAAATTGACCCACAGACATAATAATATAGTCATACCAGTAGGTTTGTTACCTTTAATTGTCGGTGCAAGCTGTTTTTAGAACGGCGGAGCAGAGCCGTGAGCTGCTCAGAGCTACGCTACGGAGGCTCATTATGGGATTTCTTGGTTTCCCTCATCATCAAACTCATCAAATACACAATCCAACAACTCCACAACGCTCTGGTGGACAAGTTGTGAGCTGCACATTCACCATGCTATGAGATAATAACACAACGTTACCACACAGAGTTGTTGTAGAGGGAAATTCATGTAAAACCACTGATGCACGTTGCCTTCAGGGACAGTTTTTCATCAACAGTCTCTGTATTTCCCTCTAAAACAACTCTGTGTGGTAACGTTGTGTTATTATCTCATAGCGTGGTGAATGTGCAGCTCACAACTTGTCCACCAGAGCGTTGTGGAGTTGTTGGATTGTGTATTTGATGAGTTTTTCATTCATTCATTCATTACTTTATTTCAGACCCAAGGGGATCCATATCGCCATAAAAGCACAATAAAATAATAAAAGAAAGACAGAATAAGAGTAAAATAGGAAAAAGAATGAGGTTTGATGAGCGAAACCAAGAAATCCCATAATGAGCCTCCGTAGCGTAGCTCTGAGCAGCTCACGGCTCTGCTCCGCCGTTCTAAAAATAGCTTGCACCGACAATTAAAGGTAACGAACCTACTGCTATGACTATAGGGATTATGGCAATGGGACAATTTGCCAATTGGCCAACAGTGGCCTGTCCACATCAACACTGAGGTTTGACTCCCAGACTCATGTGAACATCTGTCTGTCTCTGATGGAAGCAGACAGATGTTATTCAGGAGAAGTGTGAAGCTTCATTCTTCAGTCTCAGTTCAACTCAGTTCTTTGTTCCTCCAGGACGTCATCGCCATAAAGAAACTATTCAGTTTGATCTCATCTAGTATCTGCAGCAGCAGTATAAAATATCTATGAATATGTAAACCAGCTCCACCTCCATCTCCTCCCACCTTCAGCTCCAACACAACAAACCTCTGCTTGTTTTCTCCTCAACTACACACACACACACACACACACACACACACAGCAACATGAGACAAAATGAAGAAGAGGAGGAGGAGGAGGAAGAAGCTGTCTATGACCAGGGTTGTTCCTTCACTCCTCCTCTCTACATAGTGAATTCTCTATAGTGACTGTATATTGAGCTCACTGGTAAAATGAAAAAAAACAACTTGGTAACACTTTATTTGATGCCTATCTCTATAACACATTATAACCAGACTTATAATGAGTTATAATGCAGTTATAGCACTGTATAACTATAGTTATTAACACTCATAAATGATCATAAGACTTTATAACAATAATCATAACACACTATGAAGCATTTTATCATGACTATAAGGTCAGGTATTATATAATACGTTATAATTGTTAGTAACTCGCTGACAATGCCCACATCGATAATGCATTATAAATATAGTTATAATGTGTTATAATTGGCTTATTAACATGTATAACTATCATTATAAACACTCATAGATTATCATAAGGCTTTATAACAATAAGCATAACACATCATAGAGCATTATAACTCATTTATAATACTTGAGATTGGGGTCAAATAAAGTGTTACCAAAAACCCTTTCCAACACGACTCCACTGTTCAGTTAATTACGTTATTACATCACATAATTAAAACCTTGCAGATCAATGACGACTGTGATCTGTGTCGTCACTTTGTGGTGAGTGATTCAGACACGATATGATATGTTTTTTTGTGATATGTTGTTGCATTTAACCCTGTTATTAACTTATTAACTTTATGTATTTGTGTTGTGATGTTGTAACTAATCCTCACTATTAACCTGCTTGTACTTTGTCTTTCATGTTCTGTCAGTTGAGCCTTCCTAACCCTTTGTTATACTAGTGTGTTGTTATATTTCTCTGCCTTTCCCACCACTGCCTGTCCTGCTGCTTTGCCTGTATGTCTATATGTCTGAACAGCTGTTTGTTTAACCCTTTCCATCCCTGTCAGTCTCTTGCTGTTTGTCTGCATAGTCATGCTTGTGTATTGTCTTTGTTGTGGTCCTGCTACATGTCTGTATAGTTGTGCTTTGTGCCACCGTCTTTAACCAATACTTTTTTCACATTCACAGTCACACTCCCCCCCTCCCTTCAAGAAGCTTGTGCTTTTTGTCAGGCCATCATTGCAAATAAGAACTTGTTCTTAAAGGGACAACCAGGAGTTTCTATTTGGTTATAAAAAGTCTGATATTAATGTGGATGAATCTCCGTTACCACTTGTTAATGGTCCATTTTAGATAAATCTATGGTTTTGTCTCTATGGTTATTTTGTTATTATTAGTGGTGGTGGAAATGCTGGGCGAGCCGACCAGCGTTTCTTTACTTTCGGTTTCGTGGCGAGTCATGAGAATAACGCCGCCGTATGAATCTCCGTTTATGGTGGGAACTACGACGGTATGTGATCGTCTTCCAACCTCTGACTTTAATTCTTGATGAATGAAAACATGAGTCTGTCTGGTAACGCTTTATATTAAGGTCCTTGTAATAAGCATTAGTTAATAGGTAATAAGGCTCTTATAAGTGATTACAAGATGCTTATTAACATTATTATGCATTTATAAGACTATATATGTATTAATAGACTCATTATAATATAGTTAATAGCAGACTATAAGAGATTTATAATAACTTATAATAAACTTAGTTAACTGTTTGTTGATGCTTATGAACATTAATAAAATCCTTATGAGTATCTTATAATTGTTCATAATAACATTACAAACACATATATTGACTCAACTAGCCCAATCATTATGTCTTTATTAATCTTAAGGTCTGTGTAATAAGCGTTAGTTAATAGGTAATAAGGCTCTTATAAGTGCTTACAAGTATTAATAGTCTCATTATTATATAGTTAATAGCAGACTATAAGAGATTTATAATAACTTATAAGAAACTTGTTAACTGTTGATGCTTAAGAACATTAATAAAATCTTCATGAGTATCAATCTAACCCAACCATGATGTCTTTGTCATGCCTTTATTAATCTTTTTTTTGTTTGATACTTTATTGCTCATCTACGTATTATAAGTTTACTTGTTTACAGTAAACTCTGCTTTTTGCAGGTACTGGATCTAAAGCGAGAACAATGTCTTATTAAGGCTGATAAATCTTTTATTATGCATTTGATTTTGGTTTTCAGAAAGGTGCGTCGGAGGAGAAGAGCAGACTTGTAGAGTTTCTTCTCACTTGAAACATTTTACCCTTTCGCTTTTATTTTGAAGGCAAACAGCAAAACCGGAAGTTCCGGTTTAAGCTAGCAGCTGATAGCTTAACACATGCCCATGTGTAAAATGGAGGTAGTTGCCCAACATTTTTGCCCCCGAGTAGAATTCAAACCCATTCTGGGCCTCGAAAAGAAGCAGCTGACAAGAGGAAGCGTTGTGAGACGGAGGATGACTCTTCTGGTAAGTTTAACTGCTGCTAACTAGTTAGTACAAACTCAAACATGCATAGCTAACGTTAGCCGAAGCTAGTGTAGACCTAGCCGCCTCAAGACTGTTGCTGCCCTACGGAAGCGCTTCTCTGTGTATCAGTGAGAACGTTTTTATATTAAAATGTAGTTTATTTTGTCTCCAGCTAGGCTTATATACATACAATGTACATTGTCGAAATATATAACTTCTCTCTTTCGTTGTGCACCGTCTGATATGTTCTTGACACTTTTCTGTACATGATAGCCTACTTACTGCTGTGTACATTCAGCACAGTCATTTGAGTTTGAGTTTGAGTTTAATGAAATGTGCTACATTAAGACTCTATTTAAAATGCTTGAAAATTCAACTGTAAAGTGTTATTGCAGGATATATCGAGACTTTTATTTTTTATGTTTTTACATAAAAAGAAAATGTCATTATGAAAACTCAGATGTAAATTTCCTCTATCCTCATTCTCTCCCGACCCCTCCTCAGACTCCTCAAGCTCCTCAACCTCAGATGATGGCAAGAAGAAGAGGAAGAGGGAATTGCTTTTGATGCAAACAAGAGTGCAAAAGAGCAGCTGCGTTAAATGTTCAATGGAATTAAAAATTTAAAAAAATAAAAGTGTACTTTTTTTTCAAAGACCTGTTTTAGGTTATTTTTATACATTTTAAGTATAAAAATCATGTTGCACTTTGCAAAATTGCACTTTTTTGACTTAAATTATTTGTATAATATGCCTAAATGTTTTAAAGGTGCTTTCTACCTGTTTTAGGTGATTTTGATTTTTATACATTTTCAGTAAAATGTCTCTTTACTTGACAGCAATGAATAAAACAATGTTGGGCTTCACTGTTGAAACATTTGTATTACTATGCAATCTTTTCTTTACATTTCATCAACCTTGACCACATGTATTGTTCATTACAGATGTGGAAGTTGTGAAAATCATTGTTAACCATTAATGAATGCATTACAAAAGATTTATTAGACTTAATAAGGCATTGTTCTCGCTTTAGATCCAGTACCTGCAAAAAGCATAGTTAACTGTTAACAAGTGCATAGTTAACTGATAATAAGGGCATAATAATGCACAATAAAAGATTTATCAGCATTAATAAGATATTGTTCTCGCTTTAGATCCAGTACCTGCAAAAAGCATAGTTAACTGTTAACAAGTGCATAGTTAATTTATAATAGATGAGCAATAAAGTATATATTAATGTTAATAAATCAAACAAAAAAGATTAATAAAGGCATGACAAAGACATCATGGTTGGGCTACACTCAATGTGTTTGTAATGTTATTATGAACAATTATAAGATACTCATGAAGATTTTATTAATGTTCTTAAGCATCAACAAACAGTTAACAAGTTTCTTATAAGTTATTATAAATCTCTTATAGTCTGCTATTAACTATATAATAATGAGACTATTAATACTTGTAAGCACTTATAAGAGCCTTATTACCTATTAACTAACGCTTATTACACAGACCTTAAGATTAATAAAGACATAATGATTGGGCTAGTTGAGTCAACATATGTGTTTGTAATGTTATTATGAACAATTATAAGATACTCATAAGGATTTTATTAATGTTCATAAGCATCAACAAACAGTTAACTAAGTTTATTATAAGTTATTATAAATCTCTTATAGTCTGCTATTAACTATATTATAATGAGTCTATTAATACATATATAGTCTTATAAATGCATAATAATGTTAATAAGCATCTTGTAATCACTTATAAGGGCCTTATTACCTATTAACTAATGCTTATTACAAGGACCTTAATATAAAGCGTTACCGTCTGTCTTGCACCGGTCAAAGAATTTCACGGTGCGGAGGCTCATAAATGTAGTGTGGAAACACTTCGCTTTTACAAAACTCCTCGTTGTCCCTTTAATGATTTTTGCCTGGTTAAATAAAGGTTAAATGAAAAAAAAGAAGAAAAGAGACAGAGACAAACTGGAAACTGAAGAAAGAAGAAGGAAGAGGAAGAGGAGAAGGAGCTTCTCACCGTGATGGCCTGCAGCCGCTCCTTCAGCAGGTCGGCCTCCTCCATGTCGACCTGCAGGAGAACAGGACAGAGGTCAGAGGTCGTCATGGAAACACATGAAGGAGGAGGAGCCGTGTGTGTGTGTGTGTGTGTGTGTGTGTGTGTGTGTGTGTGTGTGTGACAGCTAGGTGTGAGGCGTCAGAGCGATGAGCGATGATCAGGACGAGGAATCAAACTGTGACTCAGGAATCTGACACGACGGTGGCGGTCAGCGACTCAGAGGAGCAACACACCAACACACCAACACACCAACACACCAACACACCAACACACCAACACACCAACACAGCAGCTCAGAGCATAGATATATATACTGACTAGATGCTGCTTCTGCTTCTCAGCGTACGTCAACACGGCGGCCATCTTGGTCAGGGGTTTCTGACCATAGACATATAAACGTCTGACCAGCAGTCAGACCAGTCAGACCCTGTACAACATGTTTCAGTGTATTTATACATGTGGGTGTGTGTCTGAGTATCTAAGTGTATGTTTAATACATTAAAAAAGATTATTAAAAAAATGTTTTGTTGTTATATCATAAATATGTGGGTTGTGCAATACCTGCAGTGCTTGAGTGAAACCGGCAATGGAAACATGGATGGATAGATTGTTTAGTTGCTATAATATGTTGATAACATACCATGTCATTCTTTAATTTTTACTTTTACTTTAATCCGATGCGCTATGCAATGCAATACACCTGGCACTTTAAACTGAGTGCACTTTAGGGCACCGTGCAATACAACTTGGTACCCATGTACTCCTGCACTTTAGCACCTGTCACTTTGGCCCAGCACTTTGCACTTTGCACTTTATTTCTCAAACTGTCCAGGTTCCACTACTGGCCTGATTATCTGACCTGTTTTTTATCTTGTTGTCTACTTCGTCATGTCGTGTATATAACTGTGTTCCCCTGTTACTGTATTGTTTTTATGTTCTGGGACTCCGGATGGAAATTAGCATCGATGCTACAATCCGGCACATTTACATGTTTCTTATATGTACATTGATGTGCGCTGTCCCAGTCAAATAAACAAATAAAGTAAAGTAAAGTAATGTGTCTGACGTTTATAATAAACCAAACGGCTTGAGAATGGGTTGAATATTCAGTGAGTTGTGGTGATGTTAATGGTTGATAGACCTCTGATGCAGGAAGTAGACACAGCTTCCCCCTGACCAAGATGGCCGCCGCGCTGCCGCATCGTTCCAATGGACAGCAGCGTCAGAGGAGGCATTGATTGATTGATTGATTGAAAACTTTATTGAACAACATTAGACAAGTGTTCAAAAGGATTAAAAACACAATAAAGCCCAAAGGCTTGTTTCCATTGTGGTCCTATTTGATGGTAGACGGTACACATGGATTTAAAACAAGGAAGACAGACACACAACACATGGATCTAACCCCAGCTATGAGGGCTGAGGAGGTCAAAGGTCAGAGGTCAGAGGTCGGGAACAAGGAACTATAGGAGGAGAAGGACGGATGAACCTCTGCAGATTAACCTCAGCTACAGCAGCACTGGTCAACCAGCCAGAGACTTAGAGCCAAACCTTTAACTGTGATGCTGCAAAGACATTATACACACACACACACACACACACACATGCACACAACCTCTCTGCCTTATATACATAAACACACACAGAGTGAAATATTAACAATTTACCGTGTCACAAATGTCACACACCCTGAGTCACTATGAAAGAGGAGTTGGACAGAAATGGACTAGAGGCCAGTGTCACTGTCAACACAACACATACACACATCCCAGTCCTCCTGAACATTTATGCAATAGCATCCAGAAAAAAGAATGTGTGAAAAGGTTTTTTACCTTATTGCTTTTCTATTTCATCATGTTTATTATGTTTGA
This sequence comes from Trachurus japonicus, assembly GCF_045865225.1. Classification (NCBI taxonomy): domain Eukaryota; kingdom Metazoa; phylum Chordata; class Actinopteri; order Carangiformes; family Carangidae; genus Trachurus; species Trachurus japonicus. The sequence continues at coordinate 746,970 of NC_140926.1, forward strand.
ATGGATCTGAAGATGTGAAGCTATGAAATGTGCTAACGACATCTTACATATCAGACAGAAAGTTTTGTCTCCAGTCCTCAGGAAGTGTCCTCTGCTTGTCTTCATATTTACTCTCAGCTTTGCTTTTGGATATTTTTGTGAATGAATCACAGCCGTGGGAAAAAATCGGAACACTTGTGTGTGTGCAGAGCAGGTCGTTAACCGGTTAATAACTGTTGAGTCATAGGATCTGTGGCAACGTAATCGTCTATCGGAGACTGAGAGGATGATCCATGATGTTTGGTTTGGTTTTCTTAGATGAGATTATATTATATTAGATAAACTTTATTGTCTCCCAAAGGGGAAATTTGTCTTGGGCAGAGTGCATAGAGCCATGTAGCAACAATACAATCAGTAACAGACGTACAGACAAAGCAGCGTTGCACAGCAGCAGAACCATAGCAGTCGGCATTATCGGCTCTAAAAGAGAAGTGGGAGGTAAAAAAGGACTAAAGCTTAAAGTAGAAGTAAGCGATCCGGTGGTTTTGGCTAATGCTGCGTTCCAGGCAGGCTTTTGAAACCGTAAATTACAGCTTCAAGTCACGACTTACGACTATGTAGCGTTCCAGGCAACCCACTCGTGTTTCTCCGACCTGTTTTACCTGTGAAAGTCACTATAACGGCCACTCGTAACTTCTGACCCGTGAACTCGTACCAGATCGAACTGGTACCACTTCACAGGTCGGAAAAACACCAGTTACGAGTTGCCTTGAACGCACCATAACAGTCCTCGTCCCTACGTCACCACATTCAGGCGCATCCCTTGGCTGCACACACAGAGAGGACTGCCCCTTTATGCCGTTCTCTCTCCTCATTGGATAAAGGTTGTAGGATACAAGGAAAGTTTTCTCCTGGGCTCAGAGCAGAGCAGAGTGACTGACAGACCCGTGTTTCAGACCAAACACTCTATAGAAGTGATTGCTGTCGGAAGATACAACTATTTAAGACTTAGATTAACACAAATATATCACTTACTTCTGCTTTAACTTGGTAAAAATAAATAATAGAATTTAAGAGATCATAGGATCCATGGAGAATTACAAAAGTAAAAACTGGAGCTACACTTCACTTCCTCCAGTTAGGAGGCCACCAGCCTGAGGTTGATGCTGGTGTGAACAGGGACCGGCTGTTTGTTCAACAGAGCTGTAGAGTTAGAGTTAGGGTGTTTATAACGGCTGCTTTTGGGGCGACCAGCTCTAAACGTCTGATCGACGGTAACAACTCGTACTCTGGATCTCTGGTCTTAGTACTTTCTTCTCAAAGATAGTCTAGAGTGTTTGAGGGTCACTTTTTACCAATTACTTTCATAGCTGTATTAACAATTTTTTCAATCCTAGTTTTGAGCTGAAGACCCGAACCATGCAGCCATACAACATCTGATAAGGCTTTCTAGCGCTGCGTCGTAGAATGCTGACAAATAGTCTCAGTCTTCGGATAAAGTGCAAACACGTTGTGCCAATTTTGCACACAGGTAGTCGACATGGACATTCCTTTTTTTTTTTTGTAACTTATTTTTTATTCAAATTTTCTTTCAACAATTACAGTGTCAGGGCACATCATACATACATAGTTAAACACTCATCCTTATATCAATGTCCTTATTGTTCAGTGGCAATGGTGGTGTCCTCTTCTCGTCTTCTGAAATCAGTCCATTTTTCACATTTGTCCTCAAATTGTGTCTCTTGTAGTCTCAGTTTGTGAGTGATTTTCTCCATTACAAAAATCTCTTCTACAGTGCACATCCACTGCTCCTCCGTCGGGGGGTCTACTTTGTACCACATTCTGGTAATTGTTTGTCTGGCTGACAGCAATACTTTAACAAGATACTCATCCTCTTTTTGTATTGTATCTTGTGTTAGATTCCCCAAGTAGAGTATCTTACATGTTTTTGGTATCTCATATCCTATTATTTATGGACATTCCATTTTAACATGTTGTCCATTTGTATCCCCAGATACTTATATGAGCAAACCTGCTCAATTTGCATGTCTCCTATATTTACAGGGTTCTGGACTCTTACAGCCTCTGGATCAAACATCTTGCCGTTATAAAACACACACCCTGCTACAGCTGCAGACACATCCACCGTGATCTGGGTGTGTGTGTGGTGACTGACCCTGGATCAGCTGACAGCTGGAACATGAAGCTCAGTGAACACACACTTGTTTATTTCTGTAGCTGCTCTTCACACCTGACAGCGAAGAGCTCGGTCACCGCAGGTGGTGGAGTTCAGTTCACTCTGACTCCGCAGAGTCTCCTCGCCAAGATGGCCGACCGTCTCTCACACACACACACACACACACACACACACACCAAGGACAAGACAGTGTGTGTGTGACTTGTATAGTCTCATAGTGTAAAATAAGAACAGTCCACATGTCAGAACACGTCTGTTCTACATTCTCTAGATTATTGTCTGTGAGTGGTGAATGTATTTATACACACACACACACACACACACACACACACACACACTGATGTTCACTTCCTGCCTCGGCTGCAGCTCTACAGTCCGACCTCGTCACCTCTCATCTCTCTGACATCCCATTGTTCATGTTGTAACAGAAACATAAACTCTTTATTGACTCTCACATCCCCCTCCAGTCTGCAGCTTCCTCTTCTTACCAGGGTTTTTAGGATTATTTATAAAATAAATTAGACATAAATAGTCTGGCGTCTTAAATAGGTGACGATTCAAATAGCTGCTAATATGGCGAATTGGTGTATTTTGAGAGAAGCGGTTTTACAAAGAGACCATATCGGCTACCTGCACCTACGGAGCGCTCAAAAAGAAAACGAAGGCACCCAAAGCAGCATCCGTCACTTGATTGGCCACGATCTAGCTGTCTCCCTATTGGCTGGCGTAACACAATATATTACACGGTTTTTGAGTTCGAGCACACATTTTGAAAGAAAGCAGCAGACGAGCACAAAATGTGAGCATGAGGAGAAAAAATCTGAGCACGCGAAGGAGCTGTGTCACTGAAAAGGAATGAAATCATGCTCTCAAACTGGAAATCTATGCACTTGATTAAAGATAGGATAATTCTTCCATAAGTTTTCAACTGGTAACTCATAGAAATGCAAAGAACAAACACGAGAGCAACGTTTCTGACACAGGTTTGTGTAAATATAAAATCTGCAAAAAAAAGTTTGGAGATGTTATTTCAGTTGATCATTTCTCCTCTTTACTAACACCAGCTGGTGTTGTGTTGTATATCGTAGGAAAGTCTGATTCGTCAGCTTTACAACGAGGTATGACCCGTAAGGATCGAGCATCGGTGGAATGAGCAACACAGATAGACGTGGAAACATCAGCTGCAGTTTTCTCCCATTGCTGTTTTTTGTGGCTCATGAACAAAGTGTCCAGTGTCGTTAAGTCCTTGTTGCCGTGGGAGACAGCAGCCATCCAACAGCTCTACCAACACATCTATCTGTGTTGATCCTTAAAAGCTGTACCTCGTTGTAAAGGTGACCACTCAGGCTTTCCAACGCTATACAATAAAACACCAACTGGTTTCATTAAAGGGCCATTTCCACTCATTTTAACAAATCAAATGGCTGAAATATCCAGATGAGTTTGAAACGTAGCCTATCCACCAACACCAAAGTTTGTGCTTTTATCTCAAAATGAACGATTGTTGTTTATAAATAAAGTTGTTATTATATGTGATGATGTCACACATGGACGACTGACCGACCAATCAGCACCGAGGCTCAAACTCTCCACTGAAACACAAACACAAACACACTCACACACCTGAGCGACCGTCCTGAACAGTGTCGCTGCTGCAGCAGATTCATCACCAGCTGATGTTTATCAGCTGGTTACCATGGAGACGGGAGGCTGTTTATCAGTTGGTTACCATGGAGACGGGAGGAGGCTGCAGCAGATATTAAACCCTGAGGAAAACGGACCGCTGCTCTGAAACACATGAGACCCAACTGTAATAACCGTGATGGATGATGATGATGTCGTTGTGTTGGTGTGGTGAGGTCATCACAGGAAGCTCCACAGAGACCCTGCTGGGGGGGAGGGGGGGGTGTGGAAACCATCAACCATCAACCATCAACCATAAGCCATCAACCATCAACCATCAACCATCAACCATAAAGCATCAACCATAAACCATACACCATCAACCATCAACCATAAGCCATCAACCATCAACCATAAACCATCAACCATCAACCATCAACCATAAGCCATCAACCATCAACCATAAACCATCAACCATAAACCATCAACCATCAACCATCAACCATAAGCCATCAACCATCAACCATAAACCATCAACCATAAAGCATAAACTATCAACCATAAACCATCAATCATAAGACATAAGCCATCAACCATCAACCATCAACCATACACCATCAACCATAAAGCATAAACTATCAACCATAAACCATAAACCATCAACCATAAACCATCAACCATAAAGCATAAACCATCAACCATCAACCATAAACCATCAACCATACACCATCAACCATCAACCATAAGCCATCAACCATCAACCATAAACCATCAACCATAAACCATCAACCATAAAGCATAAACTATCAACCATAAACCATCAATCATAAGACATAAGCCATCAACCATCAACCATCAACCATCAACCATCAACCATAAAGCATAAACTATCAACCATAAACCATCAATCATAAGACATAAGCCATCAACCATAAACCATCAACCATCAACCATAAACCATCAACCATAAAGCATAAACTATCAACCATAAACCATCAACCATCAACCATCAACCATCAACCATCAACCATAAGCCATAAACCATCATCAACCATCAACCATAAACCATCAACCATCAACCATAAACCATCAACCATAAGCCATAAACCATCAACCATCAACCATCAACCATAAGCCATCAACCATCAACCATAAACCATCAACCATCAACCATAAAGCATAAACTATCAACCATAAAGCATAAACTATCAACCATCAACCATCAATCATAAGACATAAGCCATCAACCATCAACCATACACCATCAATCATAAGACATAAGCCATCAACCATCAACCATCAACCATGAGCCATCAACCATGAGCCATAAACCATGAGCCATAAACCATCAACCATCAACTATAAACCTCAAAGTCCTGTCAGTCTTCTGGACCATGAGGTCAGATGTTGGTCTGGGTCTCGTCAGGAACATCTGGATCAGAGGGAACATCTGGATCAGAGGGAACATCTGGATCAGAGGGAACAGCTGGATCAGAGGGAGCAGCTGGATCAGAGGGAACAGCTGGATCAGAGGGAACATCTGGATCAGAGGGAGCAGCTGGATCAGAGGGAACAGCTGGATCAGAGGGAACATCTGGATCAGAGGGAGCAGCTGGATCAGAGGGAACATCTGGATCAGAGGGAACATCTGGATCAGAGGGAACATCTGGATCAGAGGGAACAGCTGGATCAGAGGGAACAGCTGGATCAGAGGGAGCAGCTGGATCAGAGGGAACAGCTGGATCAGAGGGAACAGCTGGATCAGAGGGAACATCTGGATCAGAGGGAGCAGCTGGATCAGAGGGAACAGCTGGATCAGAGGGAACAGCTGGATCAGAGGGAGCATCTGGATCAGAGGGAGCAGCTGGATCAGAGGGAACATCTGGATCAGAGGGAACAGCTGGAATGTGGCGTCTGGTCGCCGGCGGATCACTGTCGCTCTGACTGACACCGGGAATCTCACAGGCCCCTGACAACCAGACCATAATAAGCCCCGCCCACATCACTGAGTCTGTCAGTGACAGTGAACCCGGCGATCTGGATGAGAGGAGAGGAACTCACTGAGTCAGACTTCTGGTCTCCTGGACATTATAACATTATAACTCTATTATAATAGCTACTTGACCTTATAAACCATCATAAAATGCTCTATAATGTGTTATAAATTATCATAAGACTTTATAACAATAAGCATGAGTGTTTATAATGATAGTTATACACGTTTATAAGCCAATTATAACACATTATAACTATATTTATAATGCATTATCGATATGGGCATTGTCAATTATAGCCTATTATAATACCTGACCTTATAAGTCATGATAAAATGCTTTATAGTGTGTTATGATTATTGTTATAAAGTATTATGATCATTTATAACTATACTTATACGGTGCTATAACTGCTTTATAACTCATTATAAGTCTGGTTATAATTAAGCAATATATCACTCCAGTCCGTGGTCTATGCTCATTCTACCACTCTAAGGGGCGTTGTTCCCCCTTAGAGTGGTAGAATGAGCAGAGACCGCGGACTGGAGTGATATATTGCTTAATTATAACCAGACTTATAAAACGGTTACCAATAATGACAATATGAAAGAGGAATACGCATCAATTTCATGCAGTTTTCTTCAAGCAGAATAAAAAGCTGTTCCCAGCTGTCCAGACGTTAGCTCCTAGTAGCTCTGCATCTGGTCTTTTCCTCTGTCACTGCTCAGTCCCCTCTACCATTGTTAACCCTCTGGAGGTCAAAGTTCACCTTCAACATGTCAATTAAAAAACATCAATAAACATACTTAGCCTAACATATAATATTACTTTAACCTTCTGTTATGTTTTTAGTTGAGCTTAATAATAGGGTTTGGGGGTGGTCCACTAGGGGGACCTCTAGGCATAGGTCAGGGGTTAACTGCAAAGTTTTGTTTGTTGTTGTTGTGTGCAGTCCTCATGAGAAGTGAGCCCGTTTTCCCTGGCTGTACTGAAGTGCTATTGAAGCTCATTCATTCTCCAGTCCACTCTCTGGTCGTGTTCATAGACAGAGAAGATCTAATACCTTCAAAGTTATCTAGCAAACGTAACATTACCGCCACTAATGTCTTTTCAACTTTGTGAAGTTTTACGAGGAGAAACGGGAGATCGGCGGAGATTAGCTTGTAGCTAACGTTAGCTAGCGCCGTTAGCTACTAGCTAGTCAGTGACCAAAACAATGATTTTTCCCAATTTTTCGGAAAAGTCGGATAATGCCCGTTCAATCGCTCTTTAGCCACGTCTGTCCTCTATCACGGACACAATTTTTCTGATATGTAAGTTAATTCAAATTTCCCTTACTAGCAATTTAAATCTTCCTAATTTTCAATGGTTTCCAATGGGAGTTAACCCTTCCGTGACCATTGTTTGTCCAACCTAGCAACAGTAACCGTGGGGAGCGGGGCCTTGACAAAGGGTCAATTACACTACTTTACTACATTTTTAACATCGTAAAAACATCGACTGTCTGTTGCTACGGACTGCAACAGTCCGTTGTCATGGATACATGACAACAACTTCCATTCATACCAGTCATACGTGCCTGAGGCGGAGTGATAGACGCTGTGATAAGGCTTTAGAATAGTAGCTGTGGTATATGCTCATTATACCACGGTTAACAACCAGATCGCAGGATTTCACCTTTACCTTTTATAATGTGTTACAGGCGTCACATAAAGTGTTACTGAGGATTCACTGTATTCAGTATTAAACAGTGCAGAGCTGCAGGACGGTGACAAACAGCTGATCCAGTGACCCAGCGTGACCCCCCCCCCTCCTCTGTCTGGTCGTCCAGCCAAGCTCCTGACGTCTAATCTCTGCTTCTCGTCTCCTTAATCTGATCTCTGCTGGATTATTAGCACACAGGCTAACGGCTAACGGCTGAGGCCACACAACAACAACACAACAACAACACCACAACAACACCAAACACTAACAGTAAACTCATTTAGAGCAGCTGACCTCAGAGCAGCTTCTTCTCTAACAACAACATTAACTCTGTGACTCAGTCAAACACAAACCGTTGTGTTTTTATTATTTCATCTGAGTCACGTCGTCTCAGTCTGCTGCTGCTGCTGCTTCACCTCAGGCTTTATTATTAATATTATTATTATTAATATTATATATATTATATATATACACTGTCACTGTGGTTCATTCAGACCCTCTCAGCCAATCACAGCCCTGCTCTCCTCAGCCTCAGACACCTGGGCCAATAGGAGAAGCTCCAGAGGTCGAACAAAGCAAAACGACGTGGTTTTATAAAAGAGAGAGGATGAGAAGCTCCATCCAGCTGTCGTCAATATCTGATGACGTTTGTTTAACAGCTGGTGGATGAACAGCTGGAGCTACAGACCGGACAACGTTCATCTGAGGACCTTTTCACACCTGGACGTCATTTACATCTGGTCCTGTTGGTTTTGGTTTCACTGCAAATGGAGTAACGGACTTTACAAGACAAACCTATGGACGCGTCATCTCTCTCTGAACTTCCTCTGATTGGTTACGCTGCGTCGTTAGGCCGGCCGGTTACTTCCTGCTCTGCTCTCCCGTCCTCTCAGAAAACGTCTCGTTATTTTTATGTGTTTTCTCCAGTCGGGTCTTGATGAAGTCGTCTGACCTCAGGCACCTAATCTCCTCATCTCCCACGTCCCGACTGTGTTTCATTAACGCTGCTAGGCTAGTTCTGTTTGGCTGAGTCAGCTGGTCAGCGTGACGTAACTTCCTGTACCGTAAATCGAGAGCAAATAATAATATAATAATATAGATAAACAAAACTTCCTGTCATTGATACGAAGGTCTGAACCAACAAGAAGTTGTCTTCACACTGCAACAGGTCCAAACTCTGGTTCGTCTGGTCCGGACCGAGACCTCCTCTTCTGGTCGGACCAAACCACGATGCCTTTCACACCTGGAATTTAGGTTCAGATCAAACTGAAAAGTCTGAAAGTCCAGACCAAACCAGATCGGTGTGAAAACGCCCAAAGAATCTAAATGTCTCACCATTAAAAAGTAGTGGCTGTTACGACAAAGACAGATTCCTTTCTTCTGTTTGTGTCTAGAGAATCAACGCTACTGAGACGGGAACCAAATCATCAAATATTGATCAATAATCAATCACAACCCGACCAAAGCTCAAACCTCAGGAGCTGCAGGTTTCATTCTGACGGAGGCTCTGCTCTGGTTAAAGGTCCAGTCTGCAAAAATTAACAAGGTTTATAGTTAAAATCTGAATCTACTCCCCATGAATATATTTATATATAATCAATATAAAATAAAACCTGTTTGGTTTCCGTAGCCTCATAATTCTTATTTTATATCTACAAAAAATCTTTTATCCCCAACGCTACTCGCCTCCTCAACTCAATATAAGTGATGCACTAACACTGAACTGCTCTTAACTGTCTTTTTCTCTTTTTTTACTCTATGTTTTAACTGTGTTTTTAACGGCATCCTCAACTGCTGTATGTTTTTAATGAAATGTTGTATCTTTACGGTGAGCCAAAGGAACATTTCCACCATGGTGGATAATAAAGATTTATTGTATTGTATTGTATTGTATATAACAAGGGTCTTGCTTTAGAGAGCGTCGCCATTTTACTCCGTCATGTTTGTCCTCAGAGGCCACTAGACTTGTAGTCAAGACCGCCTGAACCAAGACCAAGACCAAGACCAAGACCAAGACCAAGATCAAGACCAAGACACTACCATATATTGTATATTGTAGGCTATATTGTATAATAGCTTGTATTCTGTGTATTTTATCACTTTTATGTTATGTGTAGGGACTATATATGGAAATTAGCTGGGAGCTAAATCTGGTGCAACCATCTTTTAATTTTTTTCCTTTAAATGATTAATGTTATTGCAACTGTCCCTTATTAAACTAATAAACTAAACTAAACCAAGACCAGAGAGTATCAAGGCCAAGACAGACCAAGTCAAGACTAAGACCAGTTGAGCTCAAGACCGAGAACGAGACCAAAAAAACCCAACTAGTTAGATGCACCATGTTTTGCTATTACGCATGAGTTGTAGAATGCGAGAGGACGAGCGCCAACGCGTCTGTGTCACAAAATGCATGTGATTGGTTCCACTTGAAGGGGGCGTAGAAATAATGATATCCAAAAAAAAAAAAAAGCATGGCTGCCTGGATATTGTAGTCAAGGCAAGGCAAGACAGTTTTATCTGTATAGCCCGTTTTTACCACCAGTTTGTCTCAAAGGGCTTTACATCCCATCATAACAACATCCTCTGTCCTTAGACCCTCACATCCACTGAGGAAAAACTCCATGGAAAACCCTTTTAACAGGGAAAACCAGGAGAAAGCTCAGGGTGAGCAACAAATGCCTTCGAGACCGTTCTGCCAGTCCGAGACATCGCGAGACCGAGACAAGACCAAGTCCACAAGAAGAACTACAAGTCTAGAGGCCACCGTCACTTTGCCGATGGGAGGGGGGAGAGCGAGGGAATGACTGAGGGAGTGAAATCAGATTTACCCTCACATCCACTGAGGAAAAACTCCATGGAAAACCCTTTTAATGGGGAAAAATTGGAGAAACCTCAGGGTGAGCAACAAATCCCTTCGAGACCATTCTGCCTGTCCAAGATATTGCGAGACCGAGAGACCCGAGACAGAGACAAGACCAAGACCAAACATTGTTGAGACCGAGACAAGTTTAGTTTAGTTTATTTAGATCCCCATTAGCTTTTGCCACGCAGCAGCTATTCTTCCTGGGGTCTTCTCATCATAATTAATGACAAATACAAACCATTAACACACAACACATTAATACATAAAACAAAAAATACATACAGAAAACACATACTCAATACAAAAAACAAAACATCCAAGACAAACACTTAACATATATTACCCGCTCCTACATTGAATCACTACACAACAAGAATACCAGGACCCAATTTACAGATATAGGCTACTAATGGTCAAAATTGCGATCAAAATAATAATCTCTTAGTTTCATTTTAAAACTAACCATGTTTCTTTGTTGTATAACATAATTCGGAAGGGCATTCCACTCCTTCATAGCTCGATATAACACTGTACCTTGAGAGAGTGCCCTGGGTAAAATAAAATAACCTCCAGCAGCATGTCCAGTTGTATGTTTGAACTAAAAGACAATTTTCTATACAAAATGTATGGCAAGACCAAGACCACAAAAAAGTGTTCTTGAGACTGGTCTTCGTCTCGAGAACTACAAGTCTAGAGGCCACCGTCACTTTGCGGATGGGAGGGGGGGGAGTGAGGGAGTGACTGAGTGAAAGCTGTGATCTAGAATCTGAACGCTGGATCTACCAACATTTTACAGACTGGACCAGTGGGGGGGGGGGCAAGGGGGGCAGACGACCCCCCTAAAGTGCCCCCTTGGAAGCCAAAACGCGTCCTAGAGTGACCTCATGGGGGCGAAAACGTGTGCTATAGTGCCCTTTAAAGCCAAAACGCGTGCTAAAGTGCCCTCTTGGAGCCAAAACGTGTGCTAAAGTGACCTCATGGGGGCCAAAACGTGTGCTATAGTGCCCTTTAAAGCCAAAACGCGTGCTAAAGTGCCCTCTTGGAAGCCAAAATGCATGCTAAAGTGACCTCATGGGGGCCAAAACGTGTGCTATAGTGCCCTTTAAAGCCAAAACGCGTGCTAAAGTGCCCTCTTGGAGCCAAAACGTGTGCTAAAGTGACCTCATGGGGGCCAAAACGCGTGCTAAAGTGCCCTTTAAAGCCAAAACGCGTGCTAAAGTGCCCTCTTCAGTGGTGAGGACGCGCTATATGTGCCCTTTTTTTTCCCAATCGACTGGACCTTTAATAAAACCATCTACAGTTATTATTTCATTTTACATGAACTCAACAAACAGTCGCTCCACCTCCTCCACTCTGCATGGGGGAGGTGGGGGAGGAGGTGGGGGGGGGGCAGAGTGAGTGTTTCTCTGCAGCAGAACAACAGCATGTATGTGGGAGTTGCATGTGTCATATACAGCTACATACATTAGAGGATGAACAGTCACAGCTCTATCCGACACTATCTGACGGCTCCCACTAGAACTAGTTGGTAGTTACACACACACACACACACACACACACACACACACACACTCCGCCCCACACACACACACACACACACTCCCCACCACACACACACACACCGACGCTATAGGACACGGAGACAGATCAGAGGAATTAAAGGCTTAAAGCAGCAGAGAGCTTCAGTCACAGTCACAGAAAGTCACACACTAGTTAACAACACACACACACACACACTGCACATTATTGTGACACACACACACACACACACACACACACACACACATAGAGTAATGGACAGAGAGCTGTACTCACCAGGTGTGTGTGTGTGTGTGTCAGGTGAAGCAGCAGAGTGTGTGAGGAGGACGAGCAGCTCAGAGCGAATCCAACATCACGGAGCTTCAGCCTCAGACTGGGAGAGAGAGAGGGAACACACACTCACACTAACACACACACTCATACACACACACTCATACTCTCTCTCTCTCTCACAGGCTGAAGACTGGAGACTCCCCCCCTCCCTCCCTCCTCCTCTCCCTCCTCCTCTTCACCTCTCCCTCCTCTCTCCGTCTCTATCTGCTGCTGTCACTGAGCCCAGCCATGTGCCTCACATACCTCCGCCAAACAATCGCTGCACACACTTTAACACACACACACAGACTACAGATCAAAACCCACAGAAATGTTATTACATATTGATAATCTCAAGGAAATTTAATTAAAGGGATACGCTAAAAAATTTTTTTTCGTGTCTTGCCTCACTCCCGAGTCCATGACCAGCAGATAGACACCATCCTTTCCACTGTGCGTGCAGTAACAAGGGAGATAGAGCTGTATCGCCCGTAATTAGCTTAGCTCAAACACTGGAAGTGTATGGGTAGTGTTAGCCTGCCTCCACCTAAAGTCGCTAATTAGCTTAGCTCAAACACTGGAAGTGTATGGGTAGTGTTAGCCTGCCTCCACCTAAAGTCGCTAATTAGCTTAGCTCAAATGCTGGAAGTGTATGGGTAGTGTTAGCCTGCCTCGTACCTAAAGTCGCTAATTAGCTTAGCTCAAACGCTGGAAGTGTATGGGTAGTGTTAGCCTGCCTCCCACCTAAAGTCGCTAATTAGCTTAGCTCAAACGCTGGAAGTGTATAGGTAGTGTTAGCCTGCCTCCGCCTAAAGTCGCTAAGTAGCTTAGCTCAAACGCTGGAAGTGTATGGGTAGTGTTAGCCTGCCTCCGCCTAAAGTCGCTAATTAGCTTAGCTCAAACGCTGGAAGTGTATAGGTAGTGTTAGCCTGCCTCCACCTAAAGTCGCTAATTAGCTTAGCTCAAACACTGGAAGTGTATGGGTAGTGTTAGCCTGCCTCCACCTAAAGTCGCTAATTAGCTAAGCTCAAACACTGGAGGTGTATGGGTAGTGTTAGCCTGCCTCCACCTAAAGTCGCTAATTAGCTTAGCTCAAACGCTGGAAGTGTATAGGTAGTGTTAGCCTGCCTCCCACCTAAAGTCGCTAATTAGCTTAGCTCAAACACTGGAAGTGTATGGGTAGTGTTAGCCTGCCTCCTACCTAAAGTCGCTAATTAGCTTAGCTGAAACACTGGAAGTGAATGGGTAGTGTTAGCCTGCCTCCTACCTAAAGTCGCTAATTAGCTTAGCTCAAACGCTTGAAGTGAATGGGTAGTGTTAGCCTGCCTCCTACCTAAAGTCGCTAATTAGCTTAGCTCAAACACTGGAAGTGTATGGGTAGTGTTAGCCTGCCTCCACCTAAAGTCGCTAATTAGCTTAGCTCAAACGCTGGAAGTGTATAGGTAGTGTTAGCCTGCCTCCACCTAAAGTGGCTAATTAGCTTAGCTCAAACGCTGGAAGTGTATAGGTAGTGTTAGCCTGCCTCCACCTAAAGTGGCTAATTAGCTTAGCTCAAACACTGGAAGTGTATAGGTAGTGTTAGCCTGCCTCCACCTAAAGTCGCACTATAGCTTTAAAGAACTGTACCAATGTTTTATCAGTAGTTTCCATGGTGACAGTGGTTTATATTATATTAACAACACTGCTTGTTCATTTATGAATAACAGGTTTGTTGTTGATACCTCACTGGATTTATTAATAATGAATCATCATGTAAATACATCAAACACATTATAATTACATTATTGATAACTGGGTTTATTCATTAGGCTACAGACTTGACAGTTTTCTGTCCTTGTGATAGACAATAAAGTTTTTTGAATTGAATTGAATGATTTATGATTTATTATTAAGCTTTATGAATAAAGTTTATTATGATAGGCTACATATTATTATTATTATTATTATTATGAGTCAGAGCTCCCGTTCACACCTGTTCTACCTGAGAGATGGCGTCACCGTGGAAACATGTGTGTGTGTGTGTGTGTGTGTCCAGCTGTCCGTGTCGGTGATGGACGTGCACAGACCTCGGTGCTGACACACAATTAGCACCACACTGGAGTCTCCATATTTAGCTTCAGAGAGACAGAGACGGAGCAGTGGAGTGTGTTGGGTGAATGTCAGCGTGTGTGTGTGTGTGTGTGTGTGTGTGTGTATTATCAGCTGAGACTCCCCTGCCATAACACACACACACACACACACACACACACACACACACACACACACACACTCAAACACACTCAAACACAGTAACACAGGTTAGTAATACAGAATCCATCACACACACACATTCTTGAAACACTGCCCTACTTAAAAGCTTTAATTGAAGGGGTTGTTGTTGCCATAGCAACGCTTCCCACTCCAACTTCGAGTGCTGCTGAAACAGGAAGGGAAACGACTCCGACTTGATCTGATGGAAGAGCGGAGTGAATCGAGTCTGAACCAGTCGTTCCTTCAACCTGTCAGGAGTTTTATCAGTACGGAGAACGGGGTAGATATAGGGTTAGTTGATCCATCCCTTGTTGCTATAGGAAACCATAACAAAAAATTGAGCATATGACCAAATATTTAGGAGGAAGGCGTTACATCACATCACATCGTTTCATTTCCTGGAGTCTGTGAAGGTCAGAGCCACATGAGTGAAGTGGTTTAACATTTATGTCCAAAAAAAAGAGCATTTTTCACTCTCAAAAGTGAATTCAGTTGATCATCAGTTTGATGAGAACTGAGTTTAGACCAAAGAGAGAATTATAAATGTGTTTTATAGCTACATTAGTTGTGGTATAGTATTTTATATTAGTTTGGACCAGTTGTTCTGAAACAGGAAGTGTTTTACGTCAGAGATCGGTTCGTTTGGTTCAGATGTGAACACAACAATCGGCTCGGATGCAGAACAGAACAGAGCTCCGCCCCCAGGTGTAGGATGAGTTTTATAGAAGAGAAACAAACATCTCAGGACCAATGACTTGTATCATCAGAACAGACGTGCACACACCGTACGGGCAGAAGAGGCAGAGCAGCTCTGTGCCTCTCCTCTGAAATACAACGAGACGGCGAGTGGTTTCTACGGCCGCTCTATAGCCTGTGGTTGATTTTTAAAATGTGAAGTAATCAGCCAAGTAATCTCCGTTTTTATCAAATGTACCGGTAATCTGATTACGGGTTTTTTTTTTCTGTAGGCTACTTGTAACGGACTACAGTTAGGTACCTTCTTTTTGTATCCTAATTACGTAACGCCGTTAGTCCGTTACTCCCCAAGCCTGCACATATTTAATGGAGGAGGGACAATACCTGAAAGTAATAATTTCAGTTGTCAATATGATAGAGCCTGTGCATATTCATTTGTCCGAACTGGACTTAGTTATTTGACAAATAACTAAGTCCAGTTGCTTTCGATTTAACCTCCTTTGAAACAATATGATAGAGGTTTTGTTTTACGAACATACAGATTATGTACATTATTTTCACCGGAAAAAATTTGGCTAGTGGAAAGTTATATAGAAAGTTACCAGCCACATTTGCTGGTGATCTAAAAAGTTAATTTAGAACCCGTAACTACACACACCATAGACTGTAAAAAACATGGCCGTAGCACCGTGACGTCCCCCATTGGTTTTGGGGAGTCGTTTTTGTGACTCCAATATGGCGGCCTGAACAGCGCCATGTTGGATTGGCCGACTGAGAACCCGCCCACTGGCCTCGAAGCAGCTGTCCACGGAGCTGTCACTCAACGTTTCCGCGCCCTAATTGGCCAGAGTTTTAACCTAATAACAGTAAAACTGTAGAGTTAAAAAAAATTCACCCCCCTCAGAGTGTGTGTGGGGGTAGAAACTATCGGTTGAGACCAGAAAACGTTCTGACACCAGGCTTTTAACATGTTTACTGAGGATGTAAAGTGGGTGATTTTAACATGGGGGTCTATGGAGAATGCTGCTTTCTGACACCAGCCCCCAGAGGAAGAAGAGGGGATTGCAGTTTGTTGAACGCGGAAGTGACTTCACTTCTCAGACCCACAACTGCTCCCTTGCACACAACCTGTCACACAACCGGTCACATGACCCGTCACATGACCTTGACACTCGTCTTCCAGCCGTTAAACCAACGATGTGAAGCTGCTGGACACACGACGTCTGACAGCTTCACACCTCCATATCCTCCTCTTCCTTCTCCTCCTCTTCCTCTTCCTCCTCTTCATCATCATCATCATCATCATCACCATCATCAGTGCTGCTCTGGTGCTGTTAGAACCAGCGCTCCTGTTACCATGGAAACGGCTGAAGAGCAGTGTTGTGTGTCTAAAGATAGAGATAGAGTCCTCACAAACACACATCGCTCTACACAAAGACCCGGGACCAGGACGAGGAAGAGGAGGAGGAAGAGGAGGAGGAAGAGGAGAGGAAGAGGAAGAGGAGGAGGAAGAGGAGGAGGAAGAGGAAGAGGAAGAGGAGGAGGAAGAGGAAGAGTGACGGCGGGTGTTAACGAGCTGCACACACAGCTTCATCTTCATCAGCATCTTCATCTTCATCTTCATCATCAGCACCATCGCCATGGAGATGGACGACAGATGGCAGAGCTGTTCTCTCCGGCTGCTTCCTCTGAACTGTCCAAACCACGAGGAAGGTCCAACCATCCTCTTCCTCAGAGAGAGAGAGAGGGAGAGAGAGGGAGAGAGGAATAAATGAATGAATCTATCTATCTATCTATCTATCTATCTATCTATCTATCTATCTATCTATCTATCTATCTATCTATCTATCTATCTATCTATCTATCTATCTATCTATCTATCTATCTATCTATCTATCTATCTATCTATCGTTCTATCTATCTATCTATCGTTCTATCTATCTATCTATTGTTCTATCTATCTATCTATCTATCGTTCTATCTATCTATCTATCGTTCTATCTATCTATCTATCGTTCTATCTATCGTTCTATCGTTCTATCTATCGTTCTATCTATCTATCTATCTATCTATCTATCTATCTATCTATCTATCTATCTATCTATCTATCGTTCTATCTATCTATCTATCTATCTATCTATCTATCTATCTATCTATCTATCTATCTATCTATCTATCTATCTATCTATCTATCGTTCTATCTATCGTTCTATCGTTCTATCTATCGTTCTATCGATCGATCGATCGATCGATCTATCTATCTATCTATCTATCTATCTATCTATCTATCTATCTATCTATCTATCTATCTATCTATCTATCTATCTATCTATCTATCTATCTATCTATCTATCTATCTATCTATCTATCTATCTATCTATCTATCTATCTATCTATCTATCTATCTATCTTCCCCACAAGTGTTCTCCTCTATTCTAGCTGTGAATAGAGGAGAAGTCAAGGCATCTTTATTTATATATACAGCACATTTCATACCAAGGCAACTCAATGTGCTTTACATAAAGACAAAACATCATAAAAAAAAAGAAAAGAACAGCATAAAAACTAAAAACACAGAGTTACTGTAAAAGCAGGAGCAAAGAAGGATAAAAAAAGTAGAATAAAATAAAATAGATAAAGTTTAAAGTTACAGTATTACAGTAAAAAGAGCTCAGCTATAAGCACATGAAAAGAGAAATGTTTTTAACCTGGATTTAAAAGTGCTGACAGTCGGGGCTGATCTCAGTTCTGCTGGTGGTAGCAGTAGTAGTAGTACCAGGGCCGTTACTAAGAATTCTGGGCCCCCTTAAAGAATACTAAAGTGGGCCCCTCCCCCTAACTTTTCCTTTTTTTTTTCTTAGACTACGTATGTATTATTGTTTTTTATTTAGCCTTCTTTGTTTTGATGCTAATGCAGCATTACACTGCAAAAACTCAAGTATCTTAGCAAGAATATTTGTCTTATTTCTAGTCAAAATGTCATTTCTAGTCAAAACAAATCTCATTCTACTTAAAATAAGACTCATCATATTAAAAGTAGCTTGTTTTTAGACACTTTTTACTTCTTTCAAGCAGATTTTCACTTGGAATAAGTAGAAAAATCTGATAGTGGAGCAAGTTTTTCTTCCTATTACAAGCACAAAAAACTTACTTTCACTGGCAGATTTTTCTATCTATTGTGAATTTAAGTGAAAATGATCTAAAAACAAGTTAATTTTTAGGTAATGAGTCTTATTTTAAGTGGAAAGAGATTAGTTTTGACTAGAAATTAGACATTTGGACAAGAAATAAGACAAATATTCTTGGAAAGATGTTGAGTTTGTACAGTGTAGCCTACTATGAGTATTAGTCAGGGTCTTATGTAGAATAAATCAGTCATACAAAGATTAGACTACTGGGGTTTTGTATGGGCCCCACTGGGCGCTGGGCCCCTAGAGTTATCATCACCTTTCTCCCCTAGACAACGGCCCTGAGTAGTACCAGTAGTGGTGGTAGTGGTAGTCGTGGTAGTAGTAGTAGTAGTAGTAGTGGTGGTAGTAGTGGTAGTTTGTTCCAGTTGTTGCAGCATAGCAGCTAAATGCTGCTTCACCAGGTCTGGTCTGAACTCTGAGCTCCACTATCTGACCTGAGGCAGTAGATCTCAGAGCTCTACTGGGTTTATACTCTACTAACATGTCATTCATGTAGTTTAGACTCTACTAGAGCTCTGTTACTGTAACAGAGAGTAGTGACAGCATTGGTCCAATGGCAGCGCCTCCTGGTGGAGGAATATGGGTTTTACTAAAGAACTGACATCTCTGCATTGTTGGTGAATGAGCAGTGTGGTGTTTTCAATCATTTAAGGACATTTATAGATCACCCACGTTAATAGCATCATTGAGGATCCTTTACAGATGAACATTAACACATAGGAGAGTAAAAAAAACAATAAAAAACAGTTTTCTACATTAATGTTTCAATCTACATTTTGTAATAAACTAATTCTAAGTATAATCTGATATGACCAAGACACCTAAAAACAAAAACACGGCCGTTTTCATCCATTTACCAGCCAGTGGGCAACACACATACATTGGAGTGAATGGGTTTTCTGGGCGCTGTTGCAACACCCACATCCTGCCACTCTGACATGTCATTCATGTGTTCGAACACAGAGGAGAACAGAGAGGAGAACAGAGGAGAAGAGGAAGATGGAGGAGAAGAGGAAGACAGGCTGGTCGGTGGGTGGGTGGGTTGAATCCGGTTGAATCCGGTTGAATCCCATCTGAACCGTTTCTCTGCTCTGATCCATCAGATCTGGATCCTTCATCCTCCCACACAGGAACATGACGGCCCACAGCCCCACGCTGCCACACAGACAGCTGGGGGTGTGTGTGTGTGTGTGTGTGTGTGTCTTCCACGCACATGCATATACACACACACAGGTAGAGGTTCCCATCTCTAATGTAATAAAGAGACATCAGTTCACATCTGAATCCGTCACATTTAGACTTTATATCTACATCTGTCTCTCACATAACACACACACACACACACACACACACACACACACACATGAACAGCTGCAGACAACCAGCGCCCTCTACTGGATTGATTTATACACATTTTACACATTTATACACAGTGATGATGATTTGAGATCAATAACGTTCATGTGACTTCATGTGACGTTAAAAACATTTCTCTTTACATGTAGCTGAGCTTCTCTTTAAGAACTTTAAACTTAATCTATTTTCTTTTATTCTACTTTCTAATTCTTCTTTTGCTCCTTCTTTTCTCTGTGTTTTTTGTTTTTATGCTGTTCTTTAAATGTCTTCTTTTATGTAAAGCACATTGAGTTGCCTTGGTATGAAATGTGCTGTATAAATAAAGATGCCTTGACTAAACACTTAATATTCTCTATCTATCTATCTATCTATCTATCTATCTATCTATCTATCTATCTATCTATCTATCTGTCTAGCTATCTATCTATCTAGCTATCTACTGTATCTATCTATCGTTCTATCGTTCTATCTATCTATCTATCTATCTATCTATCTATCTATCTATCTATCGTTCTATCGTTCTATCGTTCTATCGTTCTATCTATCGTTCTATCTATCTATCTATCTATCTATCTATCTATCTATCTATCTATCTATCTATCTATCTATCTATCTATCTATCTATCGTTCTATCGTTCTATCGTTCTATCTATCGTTCTATCTATCTATCTATCTATCTATCTATCTATCTATCTATCTATCTATCTATCTATCTATCTATCTATCTATCTATCTATCTATCTATCGTTCTATCGTTCTATCTATCGTTCTATCTATCTATCTATCTATCTATCTATCTATCTATCTATCTATCTATCTATCTATCTATCTATCTATCTATCTATCTATCTCTCTATCTATCTATCGTTCTATCGTTCTATCTATCTATCTATCTATCGTTCTATCTATCTATCTATCTATCGTTCTATCTATCTATCGTTCTATCTATCTATCTATCTATCTATCTATCGTTCTATCTATCTATCGTTCTATCTATCTATCTATCTATCTATCTATCTATCTATCTATCTATCTATCTATCTATCTATCTATCTATCTATCTATCTATCGTTCTATCGTTCTATCTATCTATCTATCTATCTATCTATCTATCTATCTATCTATCTATCTATCGTTCTATCTATCTATCTATCTATCTATCTATCTATCTATCTATCTATCTATCTATCTATCTATCTATCTATCGTTCTATCTATCTATCTATCTATCTATCTATCTATCTATCTATCTATCGTTCTATCTATCTATCTATCTATCTATCGTTCTATCTATCTATCTATCTATCTATCTATCTATCTATCTATCTATCTATCTATCTATCTATCTATCTATCTATCTATCTATCTATCTATCTATCTATCTATCTATCTATCTATCTATCGTTCTATCTATCTATCTATCTATCTATCTATCTATCTATCTATCTATCTATCATCTAGTAGGCTACAGTATCTATCTATCTATCTATCGTTCTATCTATCTATCTATCTATCTATCTATCTATCTATCTATCTATCTATCTATCTATCTATCGTTCTATCTATCTATCTATCTATCTATCTATCTATCTATCTATCTATCTATCTATCTATCGTTCTATCTATCTATCTATCTATCTATCTATCTATCTATCTATCTATCTATCTATCTATCTATCTATCTATCTATCTATCTATCTATCTATCGTTCTATCTATCTATCTATCTATCTATCGTTCTATCTATCGTTCTATCTATCTATCTATCTATCTATCTATCTATCTATCTATCTATCTATCTATCTATCTATCTATCGTTCTATCTATCTATCTATCTATCTATCTATCTATCGTTCTATCTATCTATCTATCTATCTATCTATCTATCTATCTATCGTTCTATCTATCTATCTATCTATCTATCTATCTATCTATCTATCTATCTATCTATCTATCTATCTATCTATCGTTCTATCTATCTATCGTTCTATCTATCTATCTATCTATCTATCGTTCTATCTATCTATCTATCTATCTATCTATCTATCTATCTATCTATCTATCGTTCTATCTATCTATCTATCTATCTATCTATCTATCTATCTATCTATCTATCTATCGTTCTATCTATCTATCTATCTATCTATCTATCTATCTATCTATCTATCTATCTATCTATCTATCGTTCTATCTATCGTTCTATCTATCTATCTATCTATCTATCTATCTATCTATCTATCTATCTATCTATCTATCTATCTATCTATCTATCTATCTATCTATCTATCTATCTATCTATCTATCATGCTGACTGTTATTTCTCTATTGTTTAGTAAATTGATTTTTCACGAAGCACAAAAAACCACCTGGTGTCGCCATAGCAACAGCCCAAAGCTCCAGCCGTCCAGTAAAACGTCAAAATAAAGGTAGATGTTTGTATTAAAGCTCCTTCAAAATAAAGGTAGATGTTTGTATTAAAGCTCCTTCAAAATAAAAGTAGATGTTTGTATTAAAGCTCCTTCAAAATAAAGGTAGATGTTTGTGTTAAAGCTCCTTCAGAATAAAGGTAGATGTTTGTATTAAAGCTCCTTCAAAATAAAGGTAGATGTTTGTATTAAAGCTCCTTCAAAATAAAGGTAGATGTTTGTGTTAAAGCTCCTTCAGAATAAAGGTAGATGTTAGTATTAAAGCTCCTTCAGAATAAAGGTAGATGTTGTGTTAAAGCTCCTTCAAAATAAAAGTAGATGTTTTAAAGCTCCTTCAAAATAAAAGTAGATGTTTGAATAAAAGCTCCTTCAAAATAAAGGTAGATGTTTGTGTTAAAGCTCCTTCAAAATAAAGGTAGATGTTTGTATTAAAGCTCCTTCAAAATAAAAGTAGATGTCTGTATTACAGTAAAGCTCCTTCAAAATAAAAGTATATGTTTGTATAAAAGCTCCTTCAGAATAAAAGTAGATGTTTGAATAAAAGCTCCTTCAAAATAAAGGTAGATGTTTGTGTTAAAGCTCCTTCAAAATAAAGGTAGATGTTTGTATAAAAGCTCCTTCAGAATAAAGGTAGATGTTTGTGTTAAAGCTCCTTCAGAATAAAGGTAGACATTAATGCTCTTTCAAAATAAAGGTAGATGTTTGTGTTAAAGCTCCTTCAAAATAAAGGTAGATGTTCGTGTTAAAGCTCCTTCAAAATAAAGGTAGATGTTTGTGTTAAAGCTCCTTCAAAATAAAAGTAGATGTCTGTGTTAAAGCTCCTTCAAAATAAAAGTAGATGTTTGCATTAAAGCTCCTTCAAAATAAAAGTAGATGTTTGTGTTAAAGCTCCTTCAAAATAAAAGTAGATGTTTGTGTTAAAGCTCCTTCAAAATAAAAGTAGGCTACTAGATGTTTGTGTTAAAGGTCCTTCAAAATAAAAGTAGATGTTTGTGTTAAAGCTCCTTCAAAATAAAGGTAGATGTTTGTGTTAAAGCTCCTTCAAAATAAAGGTAGATGTTTGTGTTAAAGGTCCTTCAAAATAAAAGTAGATGTTTGTGTTAAAGCTCCTTCAAAATAAAGGTAGATGTTTGTGTTAAAGCTCCTTCAAAATAAAAGTAGATGTTTGTGTTAAAGCTCCTTCAAAATAAAAGTAGATGTTTGTGTTAAAGCTCCTTCAAAATAAAGGTAGATGTCTGTGTTAAAGCTCCTTCAAAATAAAGGTAGATGTCTGTGTTAAAGCTCCTTCAAAATAAAAGTAGATGTTTGTATTAAAGCTCCTTCAAAATAAAGGTAGATGTCTGTGTTAAAGCTCCTTCAAAATAAAGGTAGATGTCTGTGTTAAAACTCCTTCAAAATAAAGGTAGATGTCTGTGTTAAAACTCCTTCAAAATAAAAGTAGATGTTTGTATTAAAGCTCCTTCAAAATAAAGGTAGATGTCTGTGTTAAAGCTCCTTCAAAATAAAGGTAGATGTCTGTGTTAAAGCTCCTTCAAAATAAAGGTAGATGTCTGTGTTAAAACTCCTTCAAAATAAAGGTAGATGTTTGTGTTAAAGCTCCTTCAGAATAAAGGTAGATGTTTGTATTAAAATTCCTTCAGAATAAAGGTAGATGTTTGTGTTAAAGCTCCTTCAAAATAAAGGTAGATGTTTGTGTTAAAGCTCCTTCAAAATAAAAGTAGGCTAGATGTTTGTCTTAAAGCTTCTTCAAAATAAAAGTAGATGTTTGTATTAAAGCTCCTTCAGAATAAAGGTAGATGTTAGTATTAAAGCTCCTTCAAAATAAAGGTAGATGTTTGTGTTAAAGCTCCTTCAGAATAAAGGTAGATGTTGTGTTAAAGCTCCTTCAAAATAAAAGTAGATGTTTTAAAGCTCCTTCAAAATAAAAGTAGATGTTTGAATAAAAGCTCCTTCAAAATAAAGGTAGATGTTTGTGTTAAAGGTCCTTCAAAATAAAAGTAGATGTTTGTGTTACAGTAAAGCTCCTTCAAAATAAAAGTAGATGTCTGTGCTAAAGCTCCTTCAAAATAAAAGTAGATGTTTGTACTCCTCTCCCCTCCTCTCCTCTGATTGGCTGACACCGATCTGTTGTTACTAGAGCTCCAGAGGTGGAAAACTACACTGAGATGTTTCTTTAGATCTTCTCATGGATCAGCCCTTCAAAATAAAAGAAGAAACACGGGGGTTTTACAGTAAGTATAAAGGGTAACGTGACAGATGTGCAGCTTCTCTGATCTTCAGTCGTGTTCGTGCATTGACGGCTGTTCTCACTCTCTCCTCTTCCTTCTCTCTTCTTCTTTCTGATGTGTTTCTCTACTTGTTACCGTGGAGAAGACAGGAGAAAAGCTGCTGCTGCTGCTGCAAACACACTCTCAGTCCTTGAAGTGGAAAACACACAGAGAGAAGTGATGATGCTGCTCTCCCTCAGAGGAATCTCCATCAGCTGGAGTCTCTAAAACCTCCCCCTGTTTCTCCTGGAAGAAGAAGAAGCTGCACTTCTTTGTCTTGCCATGAGTTATTACGTAACACTAACAAGCTTGATAACTTGATGAAACTGCATCAGTGAAGATGAAAAAGAAAGACACACAAGCAACAACAATAAAACAATAATAAAATTCAGTATTCAGATTTATTGTCATTGCATATAAAAACACAATGAAATTTCATTTGCAGCATCACATCAAATCAAAAAGCAGCATAAAAAGGCTTAGGTGCAGTTTAGAAGCATAGATTCTAAGCATATTCATTTATTTATGATATTTTAACTAATATTAGTAAACCTAAATCTTGCCTTGTACTACCCTATTTATTCTCCCTTTTTTTAAGTGAAACATTTCATTTTTTATGTATGCAAGTGCATGAAAATGACTATTAAACTGAATTTAAAATCTGATCTGAATCTGAGCTAACAGGCTAATGTAATAACCCTGATGAGGGAAATGTAAACAATGAAACACAGTTTTGTCAGCTTCATTTAGAGTGAAACAAGAGCTCCCTCTTCAGGCCTTCGGGCAAAACTCATCAGCCTTTGAACACATCTTTTTACTGTAACACCCTGAATGCATTGTAATGGATTTTCATTTTTGATATAACTTCACTTAGTATTTATTGTATTTAATCTAACTTCTGCTATTTATTCTGTGTTTCAACCGCACATCATCATCATATTCACCACACAGTAATGTTTCAGCTGTTCACATCAGGTGGTTAAAATACCACCAGACAACAACAGCAGAGCTGGAGGTGACAGTACTGAGGAGTGTGAATATGTTCTCACTGTTTTCCTGGCTGCACTCATCTGTTATATACATGTAATGTCATTAAACAACCACCAGGTGGCGCTGTCCCACTCCTTTCAGCAGGAAACAGCTCAGTTATTAGTTCACCCTCCACAACATTGTAGTTCTTATTCCTCTGAACAAATTGCAAATGCTTCTGGACACGTATCAGTTGCTTTCATACAATTATCTGCTGTTTTATAACATTATCATTTGTTTATGTCTTGTCAGTCAAAATGAACTATAGGCTACTTATGAACACTGAATAGTCGTTCCCTATAAAACTAATAGTCCTCATGTCATTGCTTGATTTATTACATAAAAAACTGTTGAACTAGTTGTTAAAATCTGTCAAACTCATGTTAAATGTTGGGAGAAGCACTGTGAAGTCACTTATTCTAACAGAACAGTTATGTATAGTAACTCAGCACTAAACAATCTGCTCTACTGTCATTGTGTCAGGCTTTAAGCTGCTGCAGGAGGACAAGAACTTTTTACTTTTTACATTTAGACTTACAGCTTTACTACAGTTTAGTTTAGTTTAGTTTATTCGATCTTTAACACAAAATTGTTTACAGTTGAGCATCAATCACAGTCAGTCAACCTCCATAGAAACCATCATTAGTTCAAACTAGTTCATATATAGATAGAAAAGGTGCAGGCTGAAGCTCTCTAGCTTATAGATGCCTACTGTACTACCCTTTAATTCAATATTCCATTAAATCCATTAGAGCTCTTCATGGTTTCAGAGTCATAGAAAGAAACAAGTATCCAACAATTAACACATGTAGCCAAAAAATACAATAAATAGATAATTTAACAGCATTACAGTTGCAGTCAACACCCAATTAATCAATCCTGTTTATAGCTTTCTATAAATCTATTTTTAAATTGTGTTATGTTTTTACATTGTTTGATCCTCTGACAAGATATTCCACAGTTTTACTACAGTACAGATTCACTGTATTGTGTATTACAGCAACATACTTAGAATAGAGATACAGTACTACAGCATTATACAACTGGGAAGCTTTTACAGTAACAGTAGTAGCTATTATACAGTAATGTGGGTCGATGCAGTATCTGTACTGTACTCTACATTTCTGTAATTTTACATGTAAGCTGCCATTTTGTACACACACTGGAGTATGTATATATATATATATAATATTATATTAGTGTAGATGGAACTGTCATGTTCCATCAGACTGAGGAGAATAAGAATGTAATTACATGATGTTACACATGAACATGGAGCAGCAGCCTCCCCCTCCCCCGACACACACACACACACACACATCAGTGCAGTGGAACGTGTGTGATCCGTCACCAGGGTTTATGCCACCTCACTAAATTAATTTTACTGTAAATGGCTTCCATCACATCGTCCAATCAGAGGAGAGGAGAGGAGGGGGGGGGGTTATAAACACATCCACATGAGTAAGAGGCCGTCGCCACCACACACCATTAATACTGACATTTAGGGTGACATCGTGTGTGTAGTTAGTTTAGTTTATTCATTTATTTCATTCATTTATCGAGCATAAAAACAAAAAATAAAATAAAACTCATAGAAAATAATGACAATACTGTAACTCTTGAATGAAAGGGGGCAGAAAGAAGTGAACTTAGATACTGTAATACCCATCCAGGCAAAGAAGAGTTGTTGTAGGGAGGAGCGATGGGCAGGAATCAGAGAAACAGCTGTCTGTCATTATCAGTCACATGACGGACTCAGGTGAACTCACCGGTCACCAGACTGACTGACAGGTGACAGCAGTTTAAAGCTGCAGCTTCACATCTGGACACACAGAGGTAAAACACTGAAGCCTTCAACACAGTTATTTATAATATAATAAGCAATAATCCTCAGCATAAAAAAATGGTTAGCCAATCAATAAATTAAATCAAAAGAGCAGTGAAGCACTAGATTATGTAGGCTATTGTTTGTTTGTATGTCTGTCAAATGTTTTGTTGTTTTTGTTTGGGAACTAATCCCCTTGTCTTATCTATTTTCGTTGTCGTCTTGTTCTTCAATGTGGTAGTCTATGTGTCCGAGTGTCATTCCATGTGCTGTGTGTTGTCTTCCTTGTTTTAATTCCATGTTGTCTACCATCTCACAGGACCACAATGGAAACAAGCCTTTTGGCTTTATTGTGTTTTAATCCTTTTGAACACTTGTTTAACGTTGTTCAATTAAGTTTTCAATCAATCAATCAATCAGCTTCACTCTGGGCCTCTGTAATGTTCATGTGCTTTAAAAAAAAAAGTCCCGTCTTCTTTCCGACGTTTCCAAAACAAATCTACAGACAAACGGGGAAATGCAGTTCTCATTCCGGCAAAACACCACCGCTTTCGTCCACAGGGGGCCGCCAGAATCAAGACTAAATGAAAAGTCGTACAGGAGCTTTAAAGGGACAACGAGGAGTTTTGTTAAAGCGAAGTGTTTCCACACTACATTTATGAGCCTCCGCACCGTGAAATTCTTTGACCGGTGCAAGACAGACTCATGTTTTCATTCATCAAGAATTAAAGTCAGAGGTTGGAAGACGATCACATACCGTCGTAGTTCCCACCATAAACGGAGATTCATACGGCGGCGTTATTCTCATGACTCGCCACGAAACCGAAAGTAAAGAAACGCTGGTCGGCTCGCCCAGCATTTCCACCACCACTAATAATAACAAAATAACCATAGAGACAAAACCATAGATTTATCTAAAATGGACCATTAACAAGTGGTAACGGAGATTCATCCACATTAATATCAGACTTTTTTTATTGTCGCGGAATTTTTCGTTCGTTCTGCCACTGGAGAAACTCCTCGTTGTTCCTTTAAGATGAAGTCTGAACCAACAACTCGTCCCTGATCATTATGTTAAACGTCCTGTATTTGAACCTGTTTGTTTCTTCTCCATAAACCAACGTTTATATAGGCCTAGTACCTATATAGTAGCCTATAGTTTATAACAGACAGATTGTCAGTGAGCTGCTGCTGCTTCACCCTGATGCTTCAACCTCCAGCTTCTCTTCTCTGCAGATCTCAGACCAGTGAGTCTTCAGCTCGTTCTCTGGCTCCTCGGAGGCCTGTGGGTGTGTGTGTGTGTGTGTGTGTGTGTGTGTGTGTGTGTGTGTGTGTGTGTGTGTGTGAGAGAGAGAGCTGCGTCTCACATCAGCATATTCTCCACACTGAGCAGATGACCCACTTTAGGACATGAACATGAGTGAATAAAGGAATAAATGAATGAATAAACATGTGAATGGATGAAGTGTTTCATCAATAAATAATAATCTACGTCTATCTATCTATCTATCTATCTATCTATCTATCTATCTATCTATCTATCTATCTATCTATCTATCTATCTATAACACAAATACAGGTTAAGTAAATGAATTAAATCATATCAAAATGAAAATAAAGGGCGGCTAGGCTAGGTTTCCAATTTCCAATTCTCTCATTTTTAAAATACTTTGAATTCTGTTCGAATAGCAGCGTTCTTTCTGGCAGCCCTACTATCCATCCATCCATCCATCCATCTATCTATCTATCTATGTATCTAGAGAAGCAGTAGGTCTCTGCTCAGCTTCTTCCTCTCTATTTTCTTCAAAATAAAAGCGTGCGGTTAAAAATAACATGTTTTCCAATAAAAGCTGATCTGTCTCCAGGAAACTGTAGAGAGACACTGAGACGCCATCTGCTCTACTGACTTAACCTGCTCCAAGACACACACACACACACACACACACACACACACACACACACACACACACACACACACACACACACACACACACACAGAGAGAGAAGGGGGGGTGATGCAGTGAGCAGGTAAAGGTGAGACTGGAGCTGATTCTGCAGAACAACAACGTTCATGTTGTTTATAACGTTAATTAAAGTGGCTCCACTGTTTCACCTCGTTAACGTCCACATCATGTTTCTATGACGACTGTTTCAACACAGGTTCACACACACCTGAGACCATGGGAATTTGCATTAGCATTAGCTGCTACTACTAACTGCTCCTAACCCAGGGTTGCCAACTTTTGGTCCTGGGCTGGAGTGAGATTCTGTTGGCGGGGGGGGGGGGGGGATGAGGCTGTCTATAATAATAATAATAATAGTAGTGTTTATTGTAGTTTTTCTCTCTGTCTCTCTCTCTCTCTCTCTGTCTCTCTCTCTCTCTCACACACACACACACACACACACACACATTAGGCTATACCTGCAAACTGAGTAGGCTAGAGGTGTAATAGGTGACAAAATATATCCCTCTAGGGGGGTCTGGGGGCACCCCCCCAGGAAAAAATTGTGATTTTAACATGTATTTGAAGCATTCTGGTGTACTCTGAGAAGAAAATGAAGGGAAAACACAACATTTGCTTCAGATAAGAGGGAAAAAAGCAGATCTGTGGTTCCTATCATTGTATGGCTGGAGTGTATGAAACTGGTCTAGTGGGGAGCTGTGGCTTTTGGCCTGGACCAGCCTATTGAGCCTATTAATATATGAAAGGACAGAACAGACATGTCCTGTGATTTTCAGTCTTCTACTACAGCCTGATGATACAAGTCAGGTCCTGAAATGTGTGTTTCTCTTCTGTAATAAACATTCTACATACCCATTCGGAGTTTGCAGGTATGGCCCACGTGCATGCGCAGTTGCGCACACACGTACACACACGTACACACACGTACACACACACACACACACACACACACACACACACACACACACACACACACACACACACACACACACACACACCTGTTGCTGCGCTGTCTCTCTCTCCTCTGCTCTCTGGACTGAGCTGCCTGGCTGTACTTTTGTGCTACCCAGTCTGCATCTTGATTTTATAGTTTTCAACGGACTGGCCCAACCAGCCCGACCGCAGGCGTCAGTTCGAGTCTGAAAACATAACTCGGTCAGGTCAGGTTGTGTCTCGGGCTTCGCTCTCTCCCTCTTTTTTTTGGCCATCGGATTCGGACCAAGTCGGGTCCAGGCTTCAGCACCGTGCCGCTGTTGGTGGGGGGGGGGGGGGGGGGGGGGGGGGTCGCGGATCGACAACTCCCCGTCCTACTGTGCTGTGATCACAGGCTTGAGCAGCCGTCCAATCGACACGCGGATAAGCATCGCGCACACCAATCAGAGAGCCTATTGATGAGTGCCAAAGCTTGCTTTAAATTTTTTTTTTTTTTTTTTTGCCAAATCGCTTGATTTTGGCGTGAGAATTGTTTGAGTGGCGTGAGAGCGTGAGACAGGACCTAAAAGCGTGTGACACACGCCAGATGCGTGAGAGTTGGCAACCCTGTCCTAACCACTGCCAATTGACCTCTGGCTAAGCCCCGCCCCCTCCACTCACTGGGACAAACAGTCAACATTGGGTGACAGTTGCTATGGTAACAGCTGTCACACTAGGAGACATTTCACAGGAGGAGACAGAAAGATTAAATATCATCTGGAAGTCACCAAAACTTCACTTAGCTTTACTGCTATGGCTGTCGATAGCAACGGGCTAATTTCTGTTAGCCTGTCTATGGAGTTTTACATTATACGTTAGCATTAAGCTAGCGGGCTTTATGCTTAGTTGTGATACTGGCTAACATCTAAACATCTCTGACAATATGTTGCCTCAAATACGTTGTTGACTTAACTTAGAACAGATGTAGACATCCTTGTTAAGTTTATCCAGGTTTAGTTGGTGTTGTGGTCTACTGCATAACTTTATCCAGAGCAGACACTTCTCTCGGTTGAGATGTGACTTGGGAAAAGGTAAAAAAATCTCCCCCGTGGCCTCTCAGGATACCTAGTGTCAGAGTTGCATGTACCCCATGAACACCGTTTGACCATTTTAAACTTAAAATGTCAAGAAAAAACATATAAAAACAGATGAAAACTGACTAACTGCAATGCATTTCAATGGACGTGGAAGCAGAGAATGTCCCAGTGTATGGGCTAGCTATGAGCACTGTGATTGGCTCATCGTGTTTGGGGGTGTGGCTTAGCCATAGGTCAATTAGAAGCTAACAAAGACCATAAACAAACATTAAAATGCTAACTGTGTTAATATATGCTGTGGTGTGTTCAGGTCCCATGGTGCGTTCAGGTTCCGTGGTGCGTTCAGTGACAGTAGGACTCGTCCAGCAGCTGTAACGTCTCGTCTCCATCTTTAATCCGACCGCTGCTCAGTCTGGAGTTGTCTGTTGTGTCCCTGGTTGCCGTGGCGACAGGTTCACAGACTGATGGTGCTGATGTGAATCTCTCTGTTTGTCTGTGAAAGACGGAGGAAACATCCCATCTCCAGACAATCTACTCTGTTGCTATGGCAACACCGAGGAAGAGAGACGGAGACGTCCACAGAGGAGGAAGAAGAGGAGGCTAATTAAACCAGGGGCTGAATATTTGTTTTCAGGCTCCACTGACGACTTCACACCTTCACACCTTCACACCTCTGTTTCTGTCAGACTCAGAACTTAAACACGTTTATGAAGTTTTTATTCCAGGTGACGTCTCAGTATTTCACTCTAAGACTCACACAAGTACTGCAAAATATCAATAATATCAATAATGTCATGACTGAAGTATCGAATAACATCTGCACCTTTAACCTGTCACACACCGAATCGGTAGCTCCGCCCACTCCGGATTCTGATTGGTCCTTTGGAATGACTTCCTTAGTTAGCAGAAAGGTGTGTGTTCTGTAAACTATAGAGCACTGGAAAAGAGAGTAAGGACACCACCATTGACTCCCGTGGTAAGGGTTTAAGGGTTTAAGGGTTTTGCGCCCCTAGTGGCAGGATATGGGTATTGCAAAAGCGCCCAGAAAACCCATTCACTCCAATGTATGTGTGTTGCCCACTTGCTTGTAAATTGATGAAAACGGCCGTGTTTGTGTTTTTAGGTGTCTTGGTCATATCACATTATACTTATAATGTGTTTATTATAAAATATAGATTGAAACATTCATGTAGAAAACTGTTTTTTATTGTTTTTTTTTACTATCCTATGTGTTAATGTTTATCTGTAAAGGATCCTCAATGATGCTATTAACGTGGGTGATCTATAAATGTCCTTAACTTATTGAAAACACCACACTGCTCATTCACCAACAATGCAGAGATGTCAGTTCTTTAGTAAAACCCATATTCCTCCACCAGGAGGCGCTGCCATTGGACCGATGCTGTCACTACTCTCTTTTACAGTGCTCAGTGTGTGACCTCTGACCTACAAAGATGCTGTTTGTGTGACATCACTCTGAGCTCGGCCTCTGTGTGTGTGTGTGCGTGTGTGTTTGTGTGTGTGTGTGTGTGTGTGTGTGTGTGTGTGTGTGTGACCTTCCTCTCTGGATCGTATTACAGCTGTGACTCATTACAACGACCAGTCAGCGGCTTCATGGTGTCTGCTCCCACCAGAAGGTCAGTGAACACACCAGCGTGACAAATGGAGGAAATGACATTAATATGAATAATAATCTATAAATCTGTCACTTCACTCATTTAGACTCTGCAGTTCTAACACAGTGAGACTGAACCTGAACCAGACTGGTTAGAGAGGAAACATCTGATCCAGAGGTTTGTTATTAGAGATACACACAGGAAGCTTCACTTTACATTCAGACTAACTAATGCTACTGTTAGATTTCATCACTGAGACCAACATTTATCTCCTAGAAATAATGTAACCAGCCGGTGGTAAACCTCTAAAAACCTGCGGGTAAGTTAACTAGCGATGGTTTTCTCCCCCGGGACGACGACGGAGGTTGGCCGGCCGAGCAGCTCTGCAGACCGGCTGCTGTCTCTGTGATGTCCCGGTCGCTGCAGAGCTTCACTTCTCTGAAAAACATCGGAGCAAACTTCTAAACAGCCGTCGTTTGGATCAACTGGCCGTAGATTTGGGGTCTAAACAGTTACTTTCTCACATGGAAACATATTAAAACTTAATAAAGTTACATAATAACAGTGCTAGAGCGGGAAATAAAACAGCTTTTAGCCTGTTTTACAGCTACCGCTACCAGTTGCTGTGAAATGCATTCTGGGAAACTTGCCCCCTCCTGACTGGTTTAGCTGTGACTCCGCCCCCTCCTGCTTTGGCTCCGCCCCCTCCCTCCCTGATGTAGGACGCGGCGCTGCTCCTTTAAATTATTTGTGTCTCTTCCCGGCTCCTCTGTGTATTTCTGAATTATTGATCAGTGCAGGTTGAATTATTCACCGTAGAGTCGACACACGACTGGCTGGTCTGAGAGCAGCTCAGCTCAGCTCGGCTTCTACACACACATTAACACACACACAGACACACTAACACACTGTCAGTGTTTCAAATACTCAACACAACATGACTTATCACCATATCCAAGGACACTATCACCTGGTGCTGTGTCTGTATCATCATCACTGTGTAAATATGAGATATAAATATGTAAATATGAGCAGAATAGAGACGGATCTCCCTGCACAGCCACAATCCTTCAGGTGCTGGTGGGCAGCAGGAGTACGTAAAACACATTGTGAAGAACGACCACCGCACACTGATGAAACAATGTAATGTGAACAACGCGTTTCGCTTGTTGCGTCGTCAGGTTCACCTCTGGTGTTGCTGGGTGTGTTCATATAGACTACGCTCTGGTCACATGACCCAGAACATACACAAGAAATAAAGTTTAAAACCCATGAATATAATATATCAGTGTGATAACAATACAACATCGCCATGACAACATATTGTCACGTGTATTATTGTTTTGCCTCGTGCTGACGGACCACTTGTTTATGCCGTTACGTGCAGCAGCTGTCGTCCGTCTGCCGTCTGCCCAATTTCACCTGAATGCAGCATGAAAAATACGACTGAGTTGCTTGTGATCTACAACCACAACGCTAGATGGGAGGAATTCCTACACAATTTCCCTTTAAACATGAGCTGTGAGAGACTGTGACTCTGTGGGCGGAGCCTCTGAGTCACAGTCTCCTCGGTGTGATTGATGGTCTGAGGTTCTATTTGCCCGGAGCTCCTGGTTGCTTTACTTGAAGCAAGTCCAGAGTTGATATTCCTGTGTTTATGACACCAACGGGAGCTTCCCACTGCACCTGAACACACCGAGCGTCAACTTGGGTCTCGACTCCGCCAGACTTTGAATTAGATCTAGTTTTACAAACATGTCGGCTTGTTGAAGTAAATAAACTTCTGGCTGCATGTTTGAGTCTCCATCTGACGCTGTCTGTGGCTTTGAGGGATGGAAACAGCCTAAACAGCAGAACTTACATCCACTCCCATTCATCGCTGCCGTGGCGACGCGGGGACAGACACAACTACCGCAAAACAGGAGCGATTAAACTGAAAACCTTCAGATTCCTTCTGTTAGACCTAAAATGTTAGGAACATACAGCCTGAGGTGAATTTGCCCGGAATTGTCCTTTAACTCCAGTGTAGTGGGTGAAAATGATCCTCAGCTTCATCCTGGTTCCTCTGCTGGAGCTTCTTCTTCTTCAGTAAACTCCTAAACTCTTTGATTTGGGTCATCTGATCTCACTGACCCACTTTAAAACCAAATGACGATAATTACACATGGCAATGCTAACGAGGTTTGTTCTACTGCCACAGAGACAAAGCAGCAGAGAGGAGGAGGAGGAGGAGGAGGAGGAGGAGGAAGAGGAGGAGGAAGAGGAGGAGGAAGGAGCAGATCTTCATGAAGGAGAGAGAGAAAAATGTGTCTAAATATGTGTGAAATTAACGCTGCATTATTGAGCTTTCATCTCCGAGGACACATCTGGGGCAGAGGAGCAGCAGCAGCATCACACGGCAGCGTTTCTATAGGGACGGGACCAAGATTAATACACACACACACACACACACACACACACACACATACACAGCAGGATGTGTTAGAGGTCAAAGGTCAGACTATGGGGATCAATACATCAGAGTCAGGATCATTCAGACTGAGACGTGAACTCAGTGGAACAAGTGATTATTGGAGCGTTATTAAACTCTGCAGCGCATTAAAGACGCCTCGGTTATATAAACTACATCACACACACATACAGTAATAACACAACCCCACACTACAACACACACACACACACACAACACACACCTGTTCAAGCAGCAGCTGCCACGTGGACGTCTCGGTCTCTGACCTACAGATGAATCATATGACAACAGGATCAGACTAAACAGTGAGAACGTTGATGGTTTCAGCCATTTCTTCTCTTTCTCTCTGCTGAGTGAGTTAGTAGGTCAGAGTCAGAGTCAGAGCAACGCGGTGGTTTAGTTCTGCTCTGCTGCCGTCACACACTTCACCTCCGTCTAAACACTGCACCTGCTTAAATGAAGTGAACATCACTGTAACTGTATCACTGTCAGCATTCTGGTCTATTGGGGTTTTAAAGTAAAGTGCTTTATGAATAAAGTTGGTGTGGTAACAACACTCTGCAGCTCTGTAACACACATGATAAACCACATGTTTAGACACCTGTACATCTGCTCCATGTGTGTAATACAATGACTGATGCAGCAGGAAGTAGACCGCACCGCATCATGGTGGATGTGACTAGTACCAGGAGAACAGTAGGTCTGTCAGCCCAGTATCTCAGGAGGTTCAGTCACAGTCCAGTTAATAGTTGTAGTCCAGTTATGATTCAGTTATTGTTCAGTTATGATTCAGTTATGGTCCAGTTAATAGTTGTAGTCCAGTTATGATTCAGTTACAGTTCAGCTATGATTCAGTTATGGTTCAGTTATGATTCAGTTATGATCCAGTTATGATTCAGTTATTGTTCAGTTATGATTCAGTTATGGTCCAGTTAATAGTTATAGTCCAGTTATGATTCAGTTAGGGTTCAGTTAATAGTTATAGTCCAGTTATGATTCAGTTATGATTCAGTTATTGTTCAGTTATGGTCCAGTTAATAGTTATAGTCCAGTTATGATTCAGTTATGGTTCAGTTATGGTTCAGTTCAGTTATGATTCCGTTATTGTTCAGTTATGGTCCAGTTATGATTCAGTTATGGTTCAGTTATGGTCCAGTTAATAGTTGTAGTCCAATTCAGTTACAGTTCAGTTATGATTCAGTTATGATCCAGTTATGATTCAGTTATTGTTCAGTTATGATTCAGTTACGGTCCAGTTAATAGTTGTAGTCCAGTTATGATTCAGTTACAGTTCAGTTATGATTCAGTTATGGTCCAGTTATGATTCAGTTATGATCCAGTTATAGTTCAGTTAATAGTTATAGTCCAGTTATGATTCAGTTACAGTTCAGTTATGATTCAGTTATGGTTCAGTTATGGTTCAGTTAATAGTTTCAGTTCAGTTATGATTCAGTTATTGTTCAGTTATGGTTCAGCTAATAATTACAGTCCAGTTATGATTCAGTTATTGTTCAGTTATGATTCAGTTAGGGTTCAGTTAATAGTTATAGTCCAGTTATTGTTCAGTTATGATTCAGTTATGGTCCAGTTAATAGTTGTAGTCCAGTTATGATTCAGTAACAGTTCAGCTATGATTCAGTTATGGTTCAGTTATGATTCAGTTATGATCCAGTTATGATTCAGTTATTGTTCAGTTATGATTCAGTTATGGTCCAGTTAATAGTTATAGTCCAGTTATGATTCAGTTATGATTCAGTTATTGTTCAGTTATGGTCCAGTTAATAGTTATAGTCCAGTTATGATTCAGTTACAGTTCAGTTATGATTCAGTTATGGTTCAGTTATGATTCAGTTATGGTTCAGTTCAGTTATGATTCCGTTATTGTTCAGTTATGGTCCAGTTATGATTCAGTTATGGTTCAGTTATGGTCCAGTTAATAGTTGTAGTCCAATTCAGTTACAGTTCAGTTATGATTCAGTTATGATCCAGTTATGATTCAGTTATTGTTCAGTTATGATTCAGTTACGGTCCAGTTAATAGTTGTAGTCCAGTTATGATTCAGTTACAGTTCAGTTATGATTCAGTTATGG
Organism: Trachurus japonicus; assembly: GCF_045865225.1. NCBI lineage: Eukaryota > Metazoa > Chordata > Actinopteri > Carangiformes > Carangidae > Trachurus > Trachurus japonicus. The sequence goes on from NC_140926.1 coordinate 784,371, forward strand.
TCCAGTTATGATTCAGTTATGATCCAGTTATAGTTCAGTTAATAGTTATAGTCCAGTTATGATTCAGTTACAGTTCAGTTATGATTCAGTTATGGTTCAGTTAATAGTTTCAGTTCAGTTATGATTCAGTTATTGTTCAGTTATGGTTCAGCTAATAATTACAGTCCAGTTATGATTCAGTTATGGTCCAGTTAACAGTTACAGTCCAGTTCCATTTAAGTTGTGGTCCAAACATACTGTAATACGTCGTGCTGAATAAATTCAGAGCAGCTCATCTTTGTCCTGTGTAGGGACAGACAGCGAGGTCCTGTGTAGAGACAGCGAGGTGAGGACAGTGACAGTGAGGTGATATAATAACATCCATGGGTGCGACAGAGAGACGAGAGGAAACAGCCGCTGGTTTCAATAGCAAACATTTATTCCAATCATTGAGACATCTACCCTGATCAACGTGCTCTGAAGACTCAGTGTGATTGATCCATTCAATCAATACTTTGCTATATTTGACTGTTACACAAAAAAAATAAAGAAACGTTTGAATCTTTTTTTTTTTTTACTTCTTTTTGAACTCGACTGATAATTAAATCCATGTTTTAAGTCTTTTTTCTTTTCTTTTCTTTTCTTTTTTTTTTCTGGCTGCATAGACTTGGTCATCATACAGCTGATCACAGTATCAGAAAACATTGATAATTCATCCAGGGACAACACAAGAGGCTACACATGCAGAGAGCATCCATTCACAGTTTACCCCACTGGAGCTACGTTTCTACCCAGGTTCACAGGCCTTTGGGACAAATCATTAAAACAACTCCATTGAAATATTATTATTATTATTATAGAATTTATCTTTTCTTTATATCTAATATATATATTAGATATGTTACTCTGGGTGGAGGGGGGGTGGGGGGGGGTCATCCTAAAGGGAGCATGGACGATGTTAAGGCTTTTAATCTAAAACAATGGAACTTGTGTCTCGAACCGTCGTCACGTCAACAACAGGTTCAGGTCCGTAACCATGGCGACGACCGGGGCGGGGGGCGTCATACAGGCTGGTTTCCTACGGCAGCCATGTTTGTTTGATATGAAGCTAGCTAAACAACCAGACGCTGGTTTGGATGAATCGGCGGCAGCTCGGTAGCTTTGAAAGCAGCAGCAGTCCGATGGCGTCCGTCAGATCAGTCCGCTGATAAAAATAGTCCCCGACAAATAAAAACTAACAAACTCCTATTTAAGAAACGTTTAGGCTACTACAAATTAGGCCCGAGACGCTACAGTGACTGTGGCTAGCTGGTTAGCATGCTAACGTCTTTAGTATGAAAAGAGTTAAAGGGATAGTATCATTTTTTTAAAAGTGGGGTTGTATGATCTACAAATAGCCCCTAAGTACTTTAATTGCAGTAGAAGACTCTCTGCACTCCTCCCGTTAGCAACGCCAGCCCATAATAGCCCTGCCCAGAGATTTACAACATACAGTGTTGTGAACAGACCCAAAGAAACGGCCTATTTTCACAGCCTAAAAGAGGTTTTACCTGAAAAAAAATACACAGTTCCATTGTTCGCTATAATATAATTTTTTCCAGCCCTTCAAAGTGCAGGAAAAAACACAGTTTTTATTTGGACCTAACCAACTCACTTATCCCTCCGCCCAGGGTTAGCGCCCGCCGATCAGCAGTTGGTTCGGTCCAAATAAAAACTGTGTTTTTCCTGGAAAAAATTATATTATAGTGAACAATGGAACTGTGTATTTTTTTCCAGGTAAAACCTCTTTTAGGCCGTGAAAATAGGCCGTTTCTTTGGGTCTGTTCACAACACTGTATGTTGTAAATCTCTGGGCAGGGCTATTATGGGCTGGCGTTGCTAACGGGAGGAGTGTAGAGAGTCTTCTACTGCAATTAAAGTACTTAGGGGCTATTTGGAGATCATACAACCACACTTTAAAAAAAATGCTACTATCCCTTTAATGTTGGTGTTTGTTTCCACCTCTGGAGACAGGATAGATGTTGGCGAGCCTCCATCAGACTGATGGCCGCTAGCTAGCTAGCTAACTAACAGCCGCTAATGCTAAAGTTGACGTCGTCATTTGGAGCCAATGAGCTTCAGTGTTTAACACTGGACGAGGACGATGGTTCTGACTCTTTATCGTATAAATTCAAGTTAGAAAATAACATAAACACAACATTAAAAAAAACAAAAATACTGTTTTACAGCATTTTGTATTTAACACGTTTGTACGGAGGAGCATTAGGGCCAAAAAAGGAGATTTTTTTTTAAGATTCTGAGTTTTTATCTCAGAATCGCTAACGCTCTTCCGTACGTTTGGCACCAGTCAAACTGTTTGTGTTTATCCGACAGAGCTGGTGAACATGTGATTAATTTAACACCATGTCAACGTTAAACCTCCATAAACTGAACCTTCACCTTATTACTGAGATGAGGAGCAGCTGCAGGTTTAAACTGGTTCTATGTCAGAGAAGTGGATGCTAATCGAGGTCTGGGATGAGCGGCGGAGCGACGGAGAAGCAGCCTGACCAACCAGCTGCAGGGGAAACAGTACTCTGATACAAAAGATTGTCATTTAACTGTCACTATGGCACACAGACGGGAACTAAAGTACTCACTGTCAAACACCTCTGTTATTAAATCCAAAAATGAAACACAGTTATGATAGAAATATTGTGATATGCACTATAGAAAAAAGTGACCATGCAAATGTCGATAACTCATCATGTACAATATAATGCAATGCAGGCTTTTCTATACAAATACTGAAAACTCCATCCGGCGACTTATATTCCTCTTCTTTTTTCTTCTATGAAAAATTCTAACCTTTGGCAACTTTTCTCACAGAGTCTCTCCGGCACCAAGTTTCTGTCCGACCACAGGTGAATGTAAACAACAGTCTCCATCCTGTACCAACTGTTCATTAACACACACATGTACAGAGTTGGAGCTTCTCTACGGAGCTTCTGATGCGCTGGGTTAGTTTAGTTTTGGTAGAAAATCTGCTGGTTACTTTATGGCACAAAAGGAAAACAGGTCACAGCACTAGAAACTGGGAGAAGGTGCTGTTCTTCCAGTGCAAAGGGCAGGAGGTGGCAGGAGAACTACACCAGCAAACATCTCCATGGTGACGGTTAATCTGAGGTATTCTAATTTACAGCAATGTTCGTAATTATTATATTATTCCATAATAATCTGGTTAATGCTACATGATGGAGCACCGGGAGGCGACGGGACCAGTTAGTTGAATTCTGCTACTGTGGTGAAAACACACGCGTCTGAGAATAAACTCTGATGGAGCACGGAGATGTGACATGAAAACACAGTCAGTTCCTCACCTGGCCACTAGAGGGAGTCGGTCCCAGAGACTCCGCCCACCTCCAGCTACCTTAAACGCTGCTGCAGCAAGACATTGTGGGACAGCGTTTCTCTTTTCCTTTCATAAAGGAAAGTCCAAACTAGAGCACTGTAAAAGAGAATAAGGACACCACCATTGACTCCCGTGGTAAGGGTTTAAGGGTTTAAGGGTTTAAGGGTTTAAAGGTCTAAGGGTTTAAGGGTTTAAGGGTTTAAGGGTTTAAGGGTTTTGCCCCCTAGTGGCAGGATATGGGTATTGCAAAAGCGCCCAGAAAACCCATTCACTCCAATGTATGTGTGTTACCCAGTTGCTTGTAAATTGATGAAAACAGCCGTGTTTTTGTTTTTAGGTGTCTTGGTCATATCAAATTATACTTATAATTTGTTTATTACAAAATGTAGATTGAAACATTCATGTAGAAAACTGTTTTTTTTTACTCTCCTATGTGTTAATGTTTATCTGTAAAGGATCCTCAATGATGCTATTAACGTGGGTGATCTATAAATGTCCTTAACTTATTGAAAACACCACACTGCTCATTCACCAACAATGCAGAGATGTCAGTTCTTTAGCAAAACCCATATTCCTCCACCAGGAGGCGCTGCCATTGGACCAATGCTGTCACTACTCTCTTCTCCAGTGCTCTACCTTAAATGCTGCTGCAGCAAGGCATTGTGGGACAGCATTTCTCTTTTCCAGAGGAGATCAGACAGGAAGCGTGAAGCTCCGCCCCCTCCTCAGGTAGTAGAGATGAACAGACCTGGGGCCGGTTTAACCTTTAAATTCCGTACAAATCCAACCTGGGGCTGAAGTTTCTTTCTGAAGATATTTTAGGTCTAGAAGAACAAATCTGAAGATCTTCTGTTTAACATCAATGGAGGCCTGAATGAAATCAGCTAAATGCGCCATGTGCGATCACACTGTTCAATATCGCGATGACGCTATGATTTGCGATAAATAAGCAAATATAATAGTGTAATAGTGTGCCGACCCAAACTATTCTTATAAACGACTCACTACGCTGCTGTAGTACACACTCCAGGCCTGTGGTGGCGCTGTAACACTGCCACAAACAGGGAAGAAGAGTGGAAATGTGCTGCTAGAGTGTCTTTGTAAAGCAGCATGGATCTAATCTAATTTTAAAAAAAGCATAAAAGTATTTTAATCTACCAGTTAGCGGTTAATAATCGGTTAACGGGCGTCAAGTTGATTTTCCTTTTTGATAAAACAAACTGGAGTTTTAGAAACACAACGAGTGAGACTTTGTTTTCCAGCTCCGTCTACAAACACGTCGTCTTTCTTGAAGGTAACAAACCCCTCGGTGTCTGTTTGAAGACATCTGACGTTGTCTGGTTTATGGGATGTAAACAGCCTGAGATCAGTCTGCTCCCATTCTACACTGCTGCTCGAGACATTCAAAAGAAAATCTAAAGATTCATTCTGTTAGAGCTGAAGTTTTAGAAACTAGAAACTAGAGCCTCAGGTTGAATCGTCCTTTGTTGTTAAAGGGATAGTTCACCCAATATTCAAGTGTCCCTCATGATCTCCTCCTCCCCCTCATGTGGACTAAGGGCTGGGAGAAGTTTCAGAGTCCTCCGTGGCTTCTCTGAGTTACAGGGGGTCTCGGCGTAGCAGTGCATGTCCATATGACGGTTGCAAATGGATACCAACTGTCTTCGTAACAAAAAGACACACCAAAAAACATCCAAATACCTCCATGCTGCTCGTATGTAATGTCCGTCTTGTATTGAAGCCCCGACATGAGAAATTGTTCAGAAAAAAATTAAATAAGTCTATATTTTAAGCTTGTTTTGTATCGGAAGCTTCTTGAAGCTCCTCTTCCCGGTTCGTAAGAGGAGCTTCCGCTACAAAACAAGCTTGAAACACAGACTTATTTAATTTTTTTCGGGACAATTTCTCATTACATACAAGCAGCATGGAGGTATTTGGATGTTTTTTGGTGTGTCTTTTTGTTACGAAGACAGTTGGTATCCATTTGCAACCGTTATATGGACATGCACTGCTACGCCGAGACCCCCTGTAACTCAGAGAAGAGAAGAAATTTCAATTTTGGGTGAACTATCCCTTTAAGAACTTCTTCCCTACGATGTCCGCTGGTCTGGAGCTCTGAGACTCCGTGGTGCGTTCAGGTGCAGCTTGGACGACTGTGTTTTTCAGCGTCATGTCACCGTGCTCCTGGACGCTACAGCTCAGGTATTGCATCACTAATAATAATACTCTTCTATGTGTGTGTGTGTGTGTGTGTGTGTGTGGACATGAGTGAGTGAGGGGGGGGGGTGTAGGTGTAGAGAGAAGGTCGGGGGGGTTTACAGTATACTAGGTACAGTAAACGCATATTTCAGTGCAAGTCACAGCGTATTGACTTCATCGCTACAGGAGGAACGCTAAGCACACTTATGGTTCAACAGTATTGAGAATGTGGAGTCAAAATACAAAACATATCTCTGTCACATATTAATATTAATATTATTAGTATTAGTATTATTATTGTTATTGTTATTATTATTATTAACGTCATAGTTGTTCACTCTTTGTAAAATAAATCTTTCTTTTTATCTACTGATGAGACAGAAGCTGTTTCAGCGGCAGCACCGAGTCAACATTTACACAGTCACAGTCACTGATGCTGCTGCTTCATCTGCTGCTGTTGGTGTTGGTGTGGCCAGTTTGATCCAAAAGGTTAAAAAAGCTCCGACGGAGGAGGAGGAGGAGGAGGAGGAGGAAGAGGAGGAAGAGGGAAGAGGAGGAGGAGGAGGAACACTGTAAAAACTCAACATCTTTCCAAGAATATTTGTCTTATTTCTTGTCCAAATGTCTCATTTCTAGTCAAAACTAATCTCTTTCCACTTAAAATAAGACTCATCACCTAAAACTGAACTTGTTTTGAAATGGATTCAGCATCATCAATAACCCCTAAAACCACACTAATATTGCCCAGATCAGCCAAGTCAATTTTGATGAAATATTGCCCATATAGGCGATTATGCTAATTTATGCTAATTATGTAAGTTATGCTAATTGTCCAATATATATAAATTAGCATCCGGCAGTTTCTGAACACTGGGGACCCATACTATCTATTACTTCAAATACATGAGTTATATGTCCAACCAGCATCCTCTAAAACTTAAGATTTGGCTTAAAATCCATCAAAATCGGCCCACTGGCGGTTAAAATCTGGTCACTTCCGGTTTAGACAGCCATTTTGAATTTTGAAAATGTCAGAAATGGATTCAGCATCATCAATAACCCCTAAAACCACTCCAATATTGCCCAGATCAGCCAAGTCAATTTTGATGAAATATTGCCCATATAGGCGATTATGCTAATTTATGCTAATTATGTATGTTATGCTAATTGCCCAAAATATATAAGTTAGCATCCGGCAGTTTCTGAATACTGGGGACCCATACTATCTATTTCTAACATAAAACTTTGGGGTACTCAACATGTCCGGGTTCTCATTGTTGGAAAGTAGACTATTTGTTTTGACTAGAAATAAGACAAATATTCTTGGTAAGATACGAGTTTTTGCAGTGAAGAGGAGGAGGAGGAGGAAGAAGAAGAGGAAAGAGGAGGAGGAGGAGGAAGAAGAGGAGAAAAGAGGAAGAGGAAGAGAAGGAGGAAAGAGGAGGAAGAGGAGGAGGAAGAAGAGGAGGAGGAGGAGGAGGAGGAGGAAAGAGGAGGAGGGGGAAGAGGAGGAGGAAAGAGGAGGAGGAGGGGGGAAGAGAAGGAGGGGGGACGAGGAGGAGGAGGAGGAGGGACGAGGAAGAGGAGGAGGAGAAGGGAAAAGGAGGAAGGAGGAGGAGGAGGAAGAAGAGGAAGAGGAGGAGGAGGAGGAGGAGGAGGAAGAGGAGGAAGGAGAAGGAGGGAGGAAGAGGAGGAGGAGAAAAGGAGGTGGGAGGAGCACAGTGATGTTCCTCCAGCTCGGAGGTTTGTGCTTTAGTGTAAACACGTAGAAAAGGTCAAAGGTCACATGCTGAAGAGAAGAAGAGAAGCTCCTCCTCTCTCTGATGCTACGTAGCCGCCGCGGCTAGCGGCTAGCGGCTAGTGGCTAGCGGCTAGCGGCTAGCGGCGGCGAGGGGGCGGAGTCAGTCCCTGAAGGCGGGCGTCATCATGGCCGACTGACTGGTCCCCTTGTAGAAGATGTTGCGCGCCGACTCGGGGCTGTTGGCTCGCTCCGGGATCAGGATCATGTTGTTCCCTTTGTTCCTCTGGAGCGTCGACTCGCGGCTGGAGCAGACCGACTCGGACGCCGTCTCCATGGCGACGCCACCGCCACCGCCACCGCCGCCGCCGTCGCCCGGGGTGACCCTGATGGTGGAGAGGCCCTGCTGCTGCTGTGGGTGGAGCCTGCTCTGCTCTGATTGGCCGGCGCTCTGCGTGTGCACGGTGACGACGGGCGGCGGCGTGGCGACGGCGGTCGTTGCCGCGGTGACGGTGACGTGATTGGAGCGTTTCCTGTCGATGGAGCCGTCGCCGCGGGAGTCGGAGCTCTCAGAGTCTCTGTTCAGGTCGTTGAGCTCCAACGACCGCCGCAGACTCCCCCCGCCGCCGCCGCCGCCGCCGACCGCGGTGCCGGTGCCGTGGTCGAGGGAGCGCCAGCGCCACGAGCCGCCGCCGTCGGAGGCGCCGGGCGGCGGGATGACGGGCCGGTGGTTGTCGGGGGGATGAGCCTCCACGCGGACGATGGCGCCGGTGCTGCCGCAGACGCTTCCTGTGGCGCTGCTCAGCGAGCCGGGCGCCGTGGCGACGGCCGCGTCGTGGTCGTAGTCGTGGTCGTTGAAGCCGCGGTAACGGGCGGCGGCGGCGGCGTTGCCCTGGCAGCCGGCGGCCATGCTGCTCTCGTCGAGGCTCTTGCTGTGCGTGGCGAGGAGCCCGTGCTGCTTCATGGCGAGGACCTGCAGGATGCGCGGCGGCGTCCCGGCCTCGCCGCCGCGGCACGCCGCCGCCGCCGTCTTCTCCGCCGCTCGCTGCCAGTTGGCCTGGACGGCGCCGCTCACCGTGGACGGCGGCGGCGGTGACGGCGCCCGGGGGGAGGCGTTGCCGTGGTGATGCTCGTGCTCCTCGGGGATGTGGACGAGCGGCGAGGAGCCGGGCCGCGGCTGCTGCATGTGGATCCTGGCGCCGCCCGTGATGCCGCTGCAGTTGCTAGGCAACGTGCTGGCGCCGGACGCCAGCTTGGACAGGTAGGCGTCGAAGCCGCCGTTCAGCCCGGCGGCGGCGGCGGCGGCGGGCGACTCGCAGCCGGGGCGGAGCTCCATGCTGCCGTGGTGATGGTTGCCGTCGGCGCCGGGCGGCCGCTGGTTCTTGCTCTTCCACTGACTCAGCAGCTGCTTGGAGCGGCTGGAGTCCATGGAGGCGTGATGCAGCGTGGCCGCGTGGCGCCGCGCCGCCTCCTCGTACGCCGCCACGGCCGCCGGCGTGTGCACGCGGGGCAGCGTGTGGCTGAACGTCAGCATGGCGTCCTTGCTGGGGGGGGCGCGGCCGCGGGCGGCGGCGGCGGCCATGGCGACGGCGACGGCGTCCATGTCCGGGTGCTTGGCGGCGTCGTCGTGTCTCTGCTGCAGCACGGCGGCGGCGGCGCCGCGGTGCAGAAGCCCCTCCCCCTCCAGCGCCTTCAGCTGCAGCTGCTGCAGCGCCGCCTCCTGGCTGATGTGGGGCAGCGAGCAGGGGGGGCGGGGCAGCGCCGGGGGGGGGCAGCAGCTCGACTCCTCGCTGGGCTGGAAGTTACCCACAGCATACAGACCCTGAGGGGACAGGAAGTGGGTTTTAGAAGCATTCTAGCGAGCGGCTAACTGGTAGCGTTAGCGGCTAACTGGTAGCGTTAGCCACCGGTGTAGGTACCAAATGTGGGGGCTCCGGGCTGCCAAAACCGTTTTGACTAAATCTGATGTTTAAGTCTATAAAATGAATTATTGAGCATGTGCATGTTTTTGTAATTAGTCATGGTTGTAGTTGTTAGCTTTGCTGCTGCTGACAGCTAACAGCAGCAGCTAAGCTAACAGCAGGACGTCAGCTGTTAAAACCCTCCCGTTGTGGGACACGACATGAAACTACTCCAGTTAGCTCAGTCATGTTGGAACTAGGATATCTGCTGGAAAACTTTTTTTTTTCATGGGCCGTTTATTGAGTTATTGTTTATTGACACTGCTAACGGCTAACAGCTAACGGTTAGCCCAGCTAATCTAAAATATTTGTTCAACAATTCGTTTTATAGACTTCATAAACATCAGAGTAGTCGCAACAGTGATATAGTGACGTGAAAATGTGACATAAAGCTAAAACTTCGTCTGTATTGTTCTCATTAAAATTACGTGATGATTATAAATAAAGTCATCACGGCCGATGTCTATCAACTAGTCTATGATATCAACAATACAGTAACAGTGGAATGGTGTGTCATGGCGACACCCAGCGTCATTCTCCGGAAAGTGGTGGATAGCTGTGGCTTTTTGATGGCGGTTAGCTGCTGGAGGAAATGACAGCAGTGTTGTTCCATCTGGCGGTCGTTGCTAAAGTTGCTACAACTAGAGAAGCTAGCTAGATCTCTGGAGGAGGGGGGGGGGGGGTTGTCTGTGTCAAAGTGTGTTAGACCATGGGTTAAACTCACACCGGAATATCCCTATGTCAGTTCAGTTTGCATCTTTGTTTATAGTGTTTGAAGTGTTTTTGATCATTTAATCATTGATAGCATCTTGCCGTTAGCCACTCGGCTAACTTAGCCTAATTAGCTAAGTGAAAAAAGCACCATCAGTTTAGAGGGCGACCAGCTCTTTGCTCCTCATGTCTCAGTTCTCCTCCCTGAGTTTTCACTCATCTCCAGATGAATCTCAGCTGAGAGCTACGTAGCAGGTTCATATCAGACCGGACAAACTGTTTACCGTTACCAAGCAACGTCAAGCTAACGCTACTAACTACTCGTAGATCGATGATTAAAAATGATCAAAGATTTTCCAAACACTTCATCCCAAACTGAACCGACTATACTGTTAACAATAAGAATAACTATTAAGAATGAAAGTGTTGTATATGTATGTATTTAGCCAGTTGGGCTAAATTAGCCGAGTAGCTAACGGCAAGATGTGGTCAAGAACACTTTGAACACTACTGTATGTACAAAGATGCAAACTGAACCAACTACACTATTAACAATATGTACAAAAATAACTATGAAGGATTAAAGTGTTGTATGTATGTTGTATGTGTTTAGCCAGTTGGGCTAAGTTAGCCGAGTGGCTAACGGCAAGATGTGGTCAAAAACACTTTGAACACTATGTACGAAGATGCAAACTGAACCGACTATAGGCTACTATTAACAATATGTACAAGAATAACTATGAAGAATGAGCGAATAAGGTGTTAAGTCTTATCTGTAATCTAAGTCAATGGTTCTCAAAGTGAGGTCCGGGGACCCTCAGGGGTCTTTGAGAAGGGGGTCCCCAACTTTTTCTTGAAATTTTACCAGTTTTTTTTCCTAGAATTTTTTCTTGAAAGTTTATTTTGGGACTTTTTATGCCTTTATTAGATAGAACAGTTGAGAGATACTAAGTGCTTTCTTTTGTTTGTTTGTTTTATTTAGAAATTTTACCACTTTGAGAAATTTTGCCACTTTTTTTCTGGAATTTTTTTACCACTTTTTTTCTAGAAATGTTTCAACGTTTTTGGAGAAATTGTACCACTTTTTTCCATACAAATTTCACTACAATATTTCCAAAAGTTTAAGCCATTGGTCCTAATTTGAACGTACATTGACTAAGTAACATTCTTCAGTCTCAGAACAAATATTTGTGTATTTCTGGGTTTTGGGGGTCTCTGGTCTAATTTGTGTCCTTGATGTAAAACAGTTTGAGAACCACTGACTTAAAGGTTATTAAATGTTATTAAATGTTATTAAATGAGTGAAGGGAGCTGTACCAGGTAGACGGCGATGGCGCCGCCCAGCAGGAAGCCCAGGTAGACGTCGATGGCGTGGTTCTTGTACTGGATGATCCGCGTCAGGCCGCAGATGATGCCGCAGATGATGAAGGAGAAGACGAGCAGCGGCTTCAGCAGCTTGGACGAGTCGGTCAGCGTGCTGTTAAAGTACATCTGAGGACACAACACACACACACAACACACACACACACACCTGAGTCACACCTGAGACCCCGCCTTCTCTTTGACCATATTTGGGTCAGCTGGGCCGTTAGGGGGGCCGAGCTACTCACCGACACGTAGACGGCGGCGAAGGAAGCGAGGGTGGCGTGCTGCGACGGGAAGGACTTCCTACAGGAGATGAAAGAGAAACACTCACATTAGTATGTGTGTGTGTGTGTGTGTTCTTGTTCTTACTACGTTGTGAGGACCGAGTTTTTAACCAACAGAGTGGGGACGTTTATGGGAAGTGAGGACATTTTGGCCGGTCTTCTCTTTTTTGAGGGTTAAAGGCCCTTTCACACCGCGGACGTAACGAATAAACGACACGAAATTGCGAAATATTCGCGGCCAAATATTTCGCATCAAAACCATTCACACCGGCGGCGACACGAATATGCGACAGATGTGACGATTAGATTCCAAAGTTTCGCTTTGCGACGGCTGGTTCTTCGCCTCCACGTCATGTCTTTAATCTGTTAATTATCCCTCACGTATTCACTATGCCACTGTTGTTACCAACTTTACTCAACACAGCAGCTACCTGTCTGATCACTGATCAATATCTGATCACTGCCTGACAGTATGAACACACTCTATTGCTATTTCTCCTCCTCCTCTCCTCTTTCCACTTACCCCCCTCCTCCTCCTCCTCCTCTCCTCTCCTCTCCTCTCTCCTCCGAGACACAGGTTATTTACATTGTTTACATTAGCGGCCAAGCACGTGTCCATGCGCCCGCGCGCATGCGTGCGTGCGTGTGTGTGTATGTGTGCGTCTCTGTGTGAGTCCGTGCCCAGAGAGACGGCAGGTGAAGGGGCTGACTGGCAGAGATGAGAGCAAAGACGGTGAAACTTTTTTCCTGTGAGAGACCACAGTCTGTTGGGAAACAGCTGTGTTCTGACGAGAGGGATGTGACGTACCTCCTTTTCATGCCACATGATTGGTTGATGCGTTTATTCGCCGGGCGAAAGCTCGGAAAAATCGACCTCACGACGAAAAAAAATTATGTCGCATTTTCGCCGCGACACATTCGCGGTCGATGTGAACGGACTCGTGATAAAAACCGGGGTTCGAAAAAAAATATTGATGCGCGAATTATTCGCACGAAAAATACGTCTCCGGTGTGAAAGGGCCTTAAGACGTTAGGTTATAATTAGGTTTAAATTAGATTAAGAGTAATGGTTAAGGTTTGAGGCTAGGGAATACATTATGTCATTGAGTGTCCTCACAAAGATAGCATTACAAGGATGTGTGTGTGTGTGTGTGTGTGTGTGTGTGTGTGTGTGTTCTTGTTCTTACTACGTTGTGAGGACCCGAACGAGTGTTTAACCAACAGAGTGAGGACATTTTGGCCGGTCCTCTCTTTTTCCAAAGGCTGTTTGAGGGTTAAGACTTTAGATTATAATTAGGTTTGGTTAAATGGTTAAAGGGACAACGAGGAGTTTTGTTAAAGCGAAGTGTTTCCACACTACATTTATGAGCCTCCGCACCGTGAAATTCTTTGACCGGTGCAAGACAGACTCATGTTTTCATTCATCAAGAATTAAAGTCAGAGGTTGGAAGACGATCACATACCGTCGTAGTTCCCACCATAAACGGAGATTCATACGGCGGCGTTATTCTCATGACTCGCCACGAAACCGAAAGTAAAGAAACGCTGGTGGGCTCGCCCAGCATTTCCACCACCACTAATAATAACAAAATAACCATAGAGACAAAACCATAGATTTATCTAAAATGGACCATTAACAAGTGGTAACGGAGATTCATCCACATTAATATCAGACTTTTTTATTGTCGCAGAATTTTTCGTTCTGCCGATGGAGAAACTCCTGGTTGTCCCTTTAAGGTTAGGGTTAGAGGCTAGGGAATACATTATGTCATTGAGTGTCCTCACAAAGATAGCATTACAAGGATGTGTGTGTGCGTGTGTGTGTGTGTGTGTGTGTGTGTGTGTGTGTGTGTGTGTGTGTGTGTTGTTTCAGGCTCCTCTCATGGAAGAAAAACCCAAAATAATAGAACAAAGACACACAGACACACACACAGTGCAGAGTGAACATGTGGCCCAGTTTCTCTGTGAGCAACATCCCAGTGACCTACTTCTGACAACACAACCTCCTCCTCACTGCTGACTAGTGTGTGTGTGTGTGTGTGTGTGTGTGTGTGTGTGTGTGCGTGTAACAACATCTGGAGTCATAAATAATTCACATCCATATAAAAGCAGCTCGTGCTCAGAATAAACCTCCTCATCCGACTGTTGATGTTGATGTGAAGCTGCAGAGGAGCTGTTAGCTCTTAGCGATTAGCTGTTAGCTTAGCATCAGTCTTTACATACAACTGAATGAGTTCAAACAAATAAACAAACAGTATGACTTTGCTGCAGGGGGAGTGTGTGTGTGTGTGTTGCATCACAAACAAACGCAGGGCAAAAGAACCAGGTAGAAGAAGACTACGTTTAGGTAAGAAACAGAAAGTAATAAAAATGTCTTGTTTAACGCTAGACAACTTGTATTAAATCAAAAAGCAACTCGGGCATTTCAGGTCCACAGGTTTTTTAGGGTTCGGGGCTGGTATGTCACGGTTCTATTCGGAGCTGGTTCCGACATATCTCGGTGCTGCTCGGGATCGGAACTCAGATTTATAATAATATCTCGGGGCCAGTCGGCTCCGGGTACAATTTTCACAGGTCCATTTGGGTTGGTATCCGTCAAATTGGACTCGTGAAGACCTCTACGTCAGACACATTTTTTTGCGGGTAACCCATCCGGTACCCGACCTGTTGCAGGACTCTGGCACGGGAGTCTAGTGCGGCTAAATTTCTACGTTCACTTGCTCTTATAGCGGTTCTGGAGTGGTGCTGTCGGGGCCGGGGTTATAGCAGCTGGGATTTATCTCCTTATTGAGGCTAGGTGAAATGACGTTGTAGATATCTCAAAGTGGAATTCGTACTAGTCGTAATTCAGTTACAGATATCTGTAATTCACATAGTGGATATCTGCAACTGAATTGTAGATATCTGTAATGACAAACCCCATACACATGAATGGTTACAGTGACGTCATTTGTCCTAGGAAGAACGTAGTTGTGGATATCGGAAATGTTCTTTTTGACAAGAGGTAAAACTGAATTACAGATATCTGGAATTAGTGGGGCGGATTAGCTCAATATTTTACACCAATCGTTCACTTTGTGATAAAAGCATGACATTTGGTAGATGTGTTGGTGAATATGTTTCAATCAAATCTGGATATTGGGCCACCTCAAAAGCGCCCCCTAGTGGCCGTGGCAGCCATTTGTTATGCGAATAAATGAATGATGAATATAAACTGCCCTTTTAATAATACCAACAGGTGATGTATTGTATATTGTTGGAAAGCCTGATTAGTCACCTTTACAACGAGGTGCAGCTTGTAAGGATCGTGCATTCATGGAATGAGCAACGGGGCTAAACGTGTGGGTAGCGCCCCCCCAACAATGTGCATCCCCTATGGGGCGGATTAGCTCAATAAATCACAGGAATTGTTTATTTTGTGACAGAAGCACAACATTTGGTGGATGTGTTGGTGATGATACATTTTTGAAACATGGTTTTTAAGGACCCTTAAGATGTCTACTTAAGATTTTTGCTTGTTGCCCGGGTCAACTATTGTCCCATGGGGGTTTTTTCGGTGGCCATTTTGAATTCATGTCCGCACGAATGGTGAAAACGCCAATTTTCATAACTCCTAAACCAGACATCATACAAAGACAAATGAACACACTTTTTCCAATAATTATGACACTATAATACATAGTTGGTATTATTAAAAGGGTAGTTTTTATTCATCATTCATTTATTCGCATAACAAATAGCTGCCACGGCCACTAGGGGGCGCTTTTGAGTTGGCCCAATATCCAGATTTGTCTGAAACATATTCACCAACACATCCACCAAATTTCATGCTTTTATCACAAAGTGAACGATTGTTCAGCTAATCCGCCACACTAAATGAAAAATCCAACTATTCCAAATGTAGTTAGGACCAGTCAGAAAGACGTTGTTGATATCTACAATGTTAATTCTGGAGAGTCAAACTTAGCTTTTAAATGTTAGTCCGCTTGCCATATTTTAGTCCCACTTGAACAACCAGAGAAACCTCCCCTCTGATAATGATGATGATGAGGAAGATGCCCCTCCTACCTGCCCTGGTTGATGGCGGTGGGGTCGCCCCCGGAGCAGATGTCCTCCATGACGAAGGGGTTCTGCTCACAGCTGACGTTGAGCGTGGTGTAGTTGGGTTTACACACCGTCAGGAAGTACGGCGCCGGGTAGCCCGTCATCAGCTGCAGCACGTCGGTGATCAGCGCCGTCGCACACAGGCCGAAGGCGTGCACACCTGGGGGGGACGGACGGGACAGGACAGGAAGCGCTCGGTTACCGTGGAGACAGACAGACAGACAGGACGTCGTCACGGAGACAGACAGACAGACAGACAGGAAGCGGGTGTAGCCTACCGACGAAGCGCACCGCTCGGCGTATGAAGGAGTTGAAGTTGCAGCCGGCGGCGTTGATGTTGGCCTCGGCGCCGCCGCTCCTCCTCCGGGACAGACAGCAGAACAAGATGGCCTCCCCGATCATGATCTGTCACCATAACAACAGCAACAACAACACACCTGTCACATCATCATGTCACATCTACAATCTTCCTGTCCGACTTCCCACCGAGCATCGATTCACGTCGTAGCACATCTCGGTACCAGAACGCACCTCAAGGTTATTAAAGTTTTACAATGTTCGCTAGTTTTTCAGTTGTTGTTTTTTATTACAGTTAAGTTTTAGTGATTAATCAGTTTTAGTTTAGTTTTTATTTTAGAGGAATTGACGAGTTTTTTATTTAGTCTTAGTTTAGTTTTTATTGAGTCGTAGTTTTTATTGAGTCGTAGTTGTAGTTTTTATTCAGTCTTAGTTGTAGTTTTTATTGAGTCGTAGTTGTAGTTTTTATTCAGTCTTAGTTGTAGTTTTTATTGAGTCGTAGTTGTAGTTGTAGTTTTTATTGAGTCGTAGTTGTAGTTTTTATTGAGTCGTAGTTGTAGTTTTTATTGAGTCGTAGTTGTAGTTTTATTGAGTCGTAGTTGTAGTTTTTATTCAGTCGTAGTTGTAGTTTTATTGAGTCGTAGTTTTTATTGAGTCGTAGTTGTAGTTTTTATTCAGTCTTAGTTGTAGTTTTTATTGAGTCGTAGTTGTAGTTTTTATTCAGTCTTAGTTGTAGTTGTAGTTTTTATTGAGTCTTAGTTGTAGTTTTTATTCAGTCTTAGTTGTAGTTGTAGTTTTTATTGAGTCGTAGTTGTAGTTTTTATTGAGTCGTAGTTGTAGTTTTTATTCAGTCGTAGTTGTAGTTTTATTGAGTCGTAGTTTTTATTGAGTCGTAGTTGTAGTTTTTATTCAGTCTTAGTTGTAGTTTTTATTGAGTCGTAGTTGTAGTTTTTATTCAGTCTTAGTTGTAGTTGTAGTTTTTATTGAGTCTTAGTTGTAGTTTTTATTCAGTCTTAGTTGTAGTTTTTATTGAGTCTTAGTTGTAGTTTTTATTCAGTCTTAGTTGTAGTTTTTATTGAGTCGTAGTTGTAGTTTTTATTCAGTCTTAGTTGTAGTTTTTATTGAGTCGTAGTTGTAGTTGTAGTTTTTATTGAGTCGTAGTTGTAGTTTTTATTGAGTCGTAGTTGTAGTTTTTATTGAGTCGTAGTTGTAGTTTTATTGAGTCGTAGTTGTAGTTTTTATTGAGTCGTAGTTGTAGTTTTTATTCAGTCGTAGTTGTAGTTTTATTGAGTCGTAGTTTTTATTGAGTCGTAGTTGTAGTTTTTATTCAGTCTTAGTTGTAGTTTTTATTGAGTCGTAGTTGTAGTTTTTATTCAGTCTTAGTTGTAGTTGTAGTTTTTATTGAGTCTTAGTTGTAGTTTTTATTCAGTCTTAGTTGTAGTTGTAGTTTTTATTGAGTCGTAGTTGTAGTTTTTATTGAGTCGTAGTTGTAGTTTTTATTCAGTCGTAGTTGTAGTTTTATTGAGTCGTAGTTTTTATTGAGTCGTAGTTGTAGTTTTTATTCAGTCTTAGTTGTAGTTTTTATTGAGTCGTAGTTGTAGTTTTTATTCAGTCTTAGTTGTAGTTGTAGTTTTTATTGAGTCTTAGTTGTAGTTTTTATTCAGTCTTAGTTGTAGTTTTATTGAGTCGTAGTTTTTATTGAGTCGTAGTTGTAGTTTTTATTGAGTCGTAGTTGTAGTTTTTATTGAGTCGTAGTTGTAGTTTTTATTCAGTCGTAGTTGTAGTTTTTATTGAGTCGTAGTTGTAGTTTTATTGAGTCGTAGTTGTAGTTTTATTGAGTCGTAGTTTTTATTGAGTCGTAGTTGTAGTTTTTATTCAGTCTTAGTTGTAGTTTTATTGAGTCGTAGTTGTAGTTTTTATTCAGTCGTAGTTGTAGTTTTTATTGAGTCGTAGTTGTAGTTTTTATTGAGTCTTAGTTGTAGTTTTATTCAGTCTTAGTTGTAGTTTTATTGAGTCGTAGTTGTAGTTTTATTGAGTCGTAGTTGTAGTTTTTATTGAGTCGTAGTTGTAGTTTTATTGAGTCGTAGTTGTAGTTTTTGAGTCGAGTTGTAGTTTTTATTGAGTCGTAGTTGTAGTTTTATTGAGTCATAGTTTTTATTGAGTCGTAGTTGTAGTTTTTATTCAGTCTTAGTTGTAGTTTTATTGAGTCGTAGTTGTAGTTTTTATTCAGTCGTAGTTGTAGTTTTTATTGAGTCGTAGTTGTAGTTTTTATTCAGTCTTAGTTGTAGTTTTATTCAGTCTTAGTTGTAGTTTTATTGAGTCGTAGTTGTAGTTTTATTGAGTCGTAGTTGTAGTTTTTATTGAGTCGTAGTTGTAGTTTTATTGAGTCGTAGTTGTAGTTTTTGAGTCGAGTTGTAGTTTTTATTGAGTCGTAGTTGTAGTTTTTATTGAGTCTTAGTTGTAGTTTTTATTGAGTCTTAGTTGTAGTTTTATTGAGTCGTAGTTGTAGTTTTTGAGTCGAGTTGTAGTTTTTATTGAGTCTTAGTTGTAGTTTTTATTGAGTCTTAGTTGTAGTTTTTATTGAGTTTTAGTTGTAGTTTTTATTTAGTTTTTATTCAGTCTTAGTTGTAGTTTTTATTTAGTTTTTATTGAGTCTTAGTTGTAGTTTTTATTTAGTCTTAGTCTTAGTTGTAGTTTTCCAGGTTTTAGGAGAAAGCCTCTGTCAGACGTCTGAAGATGAACTCTTTAAACCCTTTTAGTTGCATCCATCCCATAATGTTCCCATCAGTCCTCATCATGTTAACATTCCCTCTTATCTCCCTGTGGGTCGAACTCCAAGTCCTTTTCTTCCTGCAGCTTTAGACATCGACAAGAAAACTACAACTAAGCTGCTGTTACTGATGAAACTTTACTTTACTGCAGTTTAGCATCAAACCTGGAGGCTGGAGACAGGAGAGTTTTACTTTTATTTAGCCTTACTACACATTATGTTAGTTCTAGTTTTTAGTTTTATTTAGGTTTACTACATTATTGTTTCACTGCTAGTTTTAGTTTTAGTGTAAACTGGTGCCAGTTCCCAGGAACTGAGGATCGGTACAAATGTGAAAGGTACCCATCCCTAATCCCAGCATGCACTGGGTGAAGAGAGGGTTTCTGTAATGTAATGTGATATTCTATTATAACCTGATGAGTTATCTGCCCTGTCTAATACACACACACACACACACACACACACACACACACACACACACACACACACACACACACACACACACACACACACACACAGATGAAGAGAAGCTGCAGAGAAATGAGCAGCAGCATCAGTGACGGACAGAGAGGATTAACGGCATTTACAGCCTGTAGGGGGCTGCTTAATACACACACACACACACACACACACACACACACAGTTTGACTAAAGCAGGATTATGTGAGAGCAGATTTTCCTCTGGAAGCTGAAACAGATGTTTCTGAGGTTTATTCACAGACTCAGAGTCAGAGGTCGCTTTGATTCATTTTCACTGTCACCGTTTGATTTAACTGACTCATGGAAACACCTGAGACACCTGAGACTAGTGCTGAGCCATAATGATATACTGTATATCCCAATACAGTATTTTTTCTTACAATTATATAAAGGTTTTTTCCTGCATCGAGAATTTGGTATTGGCCGCCATCGCTAATCTTAATTCTAAGAGAGCTAACCCAGTGCCCCACACGTTATATAGCCTACAATATAAACAATAGAACGAATCGCCTTGTTGTGTACAACTACTTCCTGGTAGAAAACCAGCATGAGAACAATAGTGACGGACGAGAGTTTCTCTATATTTATCTCATTTTTCATGTCACTATATCACCGTTTAGACTAATCTGATGTTTGTAAAGTTTATAAAACCAATGACTGGACAAACATTACTATTTCTGTGTGCACATTTTTGTAATTAGTCATGGTTATCATAGATTAGCCGGGCTAACGGTTAGCTACTGTTGGGTAAAAAAAGGAAAAGCACTGAGCTCTGATACAGCAGAGAGAGACAGAGAAGGGAGGGGTGAGCATGAGGAAACCAAGAGAGTGCTGAGGAAGCAAGGGAGGAGTGGTCAGAGTGTGCGCATGCGTGGGAGTGCATCATCAGGGTGTGCGCATGCGTAGGAGTGCATCGTAAGTTTGGTGTCTAGGTGCCTACAGAGGGAGTCAAGGGGGGTAACGTAGATAACCCCGTCAGCAAGACTGTGTGGCGCCAATGAAGCTGAACTTGGGATGAACCCCAACGCGTGCCATAGTAAGACACGTCCATGAAGGCGGGGATTAGCATCGTGCGATGTCGTGTAATTTTAGTTGAACAAATCAGCGGGGCAGATCGTAGTCGAACCATCATCGTCAACCGTCATTTGAATAGAAGGGAGGATCGTAAATAAAAAGCGAAGACAAGGAGATAACAACTTAGTCTGGTCCGGAACAGGCTCGGGTTTATGTCCATTTTTTCTAAGCGGCGTAAACTCTACTGCACCAAAGCTCAGTCTACTCTGATCGCCTTGTGGAGCTATTCTCATACTCTGATGGGATTTTTCTTATAACTTTGATGAACAAATTTTATAACCTTTGAGCATATTCAATACCATTATTTTGTACTAATTACATGTTGGAATAAAAGAGATCCTTGATCGCAACTGGCCCTGTTTTGGATCTTATTTTTCCTCCGACATAATTGGCGAGCTAGCCAGGAGGGATTGCGAGCAGCTGAGGACGTGCCAGGGTGGACAGCCTGCTACTCATCACACTTGTGGCCACAAATTAAAGGTAAAGCAGTTAATTTTCTGCTCAAATTTGTGTGACTGAGTGCAGGTCTCCGCCAAGGTAAGATAACTCAGAAAATATAAGCTTGCCCCTAAAGAACCTAGCTGTAAATTGTTGTTAACTCCCAAACCTTAGGTCGTAAATACAACTGACTGAGCTTTGGTGCAGATTCCATGTTTTGTATGTCTTTTAACCTCTCCATCTGTATGTTATCTGTTCTGAACCACTGTCTAGAATCTGTGTCTGTGGATATATAAAATTGAAGATAAGTTAGTGCATGTTTGAAAAAATAGAAAAAAAGAAAAGAAAACCATGGTGCGGAGTGAATGAATGAGACAACACTGAATGTGGTGATTGGATTGTGGCTATTAGTCTGTTTGGGGTTTTTTGCTGGACTGGCATGGACTGCTTTGCATGCGGCTATGTTAAGATCTGAGTGAAATTCTTCTCACTAATCGAAGTGGCAGCGTGCTATAAATCTAAAATACCAAAGTGGGGGGGAAGTTCCAGGTTAAATTCTGATGATACCGCTCTCAAGACATCGAGAGGTCTGCTAACCTGAATAAGGGAATTTAGAGAAACTCTGATAAGCCAGCTCTCATGGTAAATGAGAGGTCTGTTGAGCAGAGCAGTACAATAAGTGCTGAATTTAGAGAAACTCTGATAAGCCAGCTCTCATGGTGAATGAGAGGTCTGTTGAGCAGAGCAGTACAATAAGTGCTGAATTTAGAGAAACTCTGATAAGCCAGCTCTCATGGTAAATGAGAGGTCTGTTGAGCAGAGCAGTACAATAGGTGCTGAATGTGAAAATCTCTGATGATCCAGCTCTCATGGTGATTGAGAGGACTGCTGATCAGAGTGTATAGTACGTGAGGTACTAAGTTTAAAATCTCTGAGGATCCCGCTCTCATGGTGATTGGGAGGACTGCTGATCAGAGTGTATAGTACGTGAGGTACTATACTTCGTGCACGGTTGTAAATAGTGTATATATATCTATATGTTAACCAGCTTGTGTAAACTGCATTAATAGTGAGTAGTAATATAGAACTAGACGACGTATATATACTGTATGTGTGTAGGCCTATGTGTGTGTGAGTGTATGTGTAAATCTGACAAAATAGAGTCATTAGAGAATTTGTATGAACAAACTGAACTAGGATATGCTTTCCTAGGAATACTGACAGGCTTAATGTTCGTAGTGTTTCTTACTGAGGTAATTTGGAGGATGGTTGAAACACAGTAACTGGAGTAAAAAGAGAAAACTGTGGTGAATTGACAGTGCTAACATTAAAGCATTTTTTTTTAACAAAGAGAATATAAAATACATCTAGGACGAAAGCACATTTAATAGTAATATAGAAAATAAAATTAAGTTAAAATAATAAAACTGACATCTAACATTATTTACTAAATCTGGCACAGTCACAGAAAAGTTCCCTGAGCTGCTGTGTAAGCGGGCCAACAGAGGCCTGTGGGGGAGTACCAAGATAGTCTGGAAAGTACCATAAATCCACTCTACTCTGTGTACTGCCATCCCTAGGAGAGCTAATTGGGGAACTGATAACGACACACACAAGTTGGACAGAGAGAGAGAGAGAGAGAGAGAGAGAGAGAGAGAGAGAGAGAGAGAGAAACTTAAAGTTAAACATTTAAATCCAATATAAAAATAATAATAATAAAAAACACATGCCACTGTTATCACAATAACATAAAATAAGAAGGAAGAAAATATTACTGATAAATAAACTATTATAAGTAACAATATTAAATAATAAAAATAAAAGACACAATTTAGGCCATCTAAAGTTAAAACCACAGTAAGTGGCAACAGTAGTGGATATACAAGGCGCAAATCTAACTAAGAAACACACTCAACAAACCAAAGCAAATAGAGACACAGCGAAGATAGTTAAGCATAGGAGCAGAACTGAGGAAAAAGACTATGGGATGTTGATCCCAATGGAGGGAATACAGAGACAGCACCAAAAAAGATGAGATGCAAGTTAAAAAAAAAAAAAAAAAGTATGGTAAAAAGCCATAGGAGAATGTCTAGAGAGGCATAGTGGCCTACAGCTGGAACCTTCATTGAAAATGTTGTGATGAAGTGGCAGTCGACATCAAACATTGTGCAGCAAAAGACTCCAATGACAACAGAGAATACAAGCAAACAAAAGAGAGAGAAGTGCTGCAGTGGTTTGGACAAGAAGGACTATGGCAACAACAAACCCTGTGTCCACGCCTGTTGATATCACCAATGAGAAAAATTTCCCTGATGGAGTTGAAACACAGGCAGGGGTTGTGGGAGCAAAAGAAGAAAAAGTTCTGACGACTCCCATGTGGACAATAAACTCATCACCGCCACCATATGACCCTGAAGAGCCAATGATCAACAACACCTCAAGAACCCTCTCACCTGAACCAAAGATCACTCCAAAAAACTGACACAAGGATACAGCCTAAGCTCAGCTGGTAGAGCAGAAAAAAAGGGCCATGATGTCACAAACTGATGTAACCAGGACGATACAGCAGCTGGATGAAGATGAAGAAGAATTTAAGAAAGTATTACGAAAGTTATTGAAGAATGGAGAAGAGGCGGGAGCAAAGGAGATGAATGCAAGGCAAATGAAGAGCGAACCATTGCAAATGCAAAATGGAAAAGATTGGGCCCACGAGATTTGGACTTCCGGACTCCAAATGACCAACAGGAGGATGAAGAAGTAGCAACTTCAGTGTGTCCATCAACGAGAGCCAGTGGACACACCAAGCGTGAATCATTGTCCTTTATGGATATGATTGCCTGGCAGACTGCCAGACCTCACTGAAGGAGCACACAAGTGGATCGGGAAGCTAGAAGAAGGTACAGCAGGTGTGAAGATGGTACTAGGGAATATGGAATCCCTATTAATGCATGTGATTAGAAAGCAAATGGCAGAAGAAAAGAATGGACAGCTAGTAAACAAACTAGCCCAGCAGCAGCTTGGTGAACTCACCAAGCAGAAGAAGGATAAAGAAGAAACATAAGGTCCAGTAGTGACAGTGACCCAACCAAGCCCACCACAGTCAGTAGTAACAGAAACACAACCACCTGCAACCCAAGCCACCACACAAGTCACCAACTCTCCATTGTCAAATCCAGCGGCTGCACGAAGACCAATAAGTGCACCATTTATATATGTGCATTACACAACAACAAGTGGAGGATATCAGAATGAATCCTCCAGGAAGATGGAGACCAGCACAAAGAGGAGCCCTGACGAGATACCAAAAGAAATTATATCAACAAATTCAGTTTTATGAGGGAGATTATGACGACACATCTTATGATGAACTATGTTGGCGATGTCAACAACCAGGACATTGATGCAGAGACTGTCCCACAAGACAACGGACAGACGCTATAAATTGGCAATTGAGGAACCAGGAGGGTGACTACCGTGTCACCACTCTCCACTCAATCACAAGATGAGACCACTGACAGGGACAATTCAAGGTCAAGACATTCCCAGAGACTACTTGAGCATAATATCCCTAGAAGAAAAAATGAAGAGGAAATGACAAAGAAAATTTTATTGGACCAGCAACTGAGAAATTTTAAGTCTACACAAAAGTCAAAATCAACACAAAACAGATGAAAAAAAAAAAAAGGTGAAGTCTACCAACAAGCATCAAGATAAAGCCTGGAGCTCACCATCCAAACCAAAGACAATAACCACTGAAGCAACATGCCATTGAAGGTATTAAGCCAACAGTCGCACGGCTGTTAAAAGCTGGAGTGTTGGTAAAAAACAAAGACTGTATGTAAAACATACTAATTTTCCAATCAGAAAACCACAGTTTAATGATTATAGACTAGTACATGATTTACAAGCTGTCAACTCTGTTGTAGGATCTAAAAAACTCCCATCGTCCCAGATCCTTACACCTTATTCTTACATATAGCCTACCACCTACAGTAGTGCAGCACTAACCTACAGTAAATGGTTTGCAGTAGATGATTTGTGTTCTGCATTTTTTTAGTGTTCCTATTCACCCAGATTTTCAAAACATTTTTGCATTTACCTACAAAGGGCCGCAGTATACATATACCAGACTGCCACAAGGGTATGTAGAAAGTCCATCTTTGTTTAACAAAGTACTGACCCAAGACCTACAACACTTAGATTTAGATAGCTAAATCCTTCAATATGTAGATGATTTGTTGGTTTGCAGCCCCACTAAAGTAGCCTAGAAATCTAGACGCACCCTAGCGGCAGCAAATATAGGTGGGTCTAGAAACGAGCCATAGGAACTTTTTGAGTCTCGAACACCGATTGTGTTCACCAATCACAGCGCTCTATCTGTTTAGAGAATCGTTGGGCGGGCTTAACGTGATGACGACATAGATTTTAATTGGCTTGTCAGGCTAACATCATCCTGCTCTTTGCTCTGATTGGTCGTAGCGCTACCCTATTGGTGCAGAGGCAGTTTGAAAGACAGCCTTCATCTCGCCCCCTGGATTGAGCCGACTGTTTAAATGCTTTAGCTAAAGGAGGACACAAGGTAATCAAAACCACATTGTAGAAGTACTTTCATCTCTGAGAATGGCAGGATACAGTTGTTCATGGATTAGTGTGACAATGATGAAAAACGTCACCCATGCATGCTCTTATTAGAGCAGCAGTTCAAAGATTATATCACAAAGCTACATTTGTATGATGCGACTGAAGCAACTTTCCAAATGTTAAAACAGGAAAGCAACCACTTACATACTGCAGCATAAAGCTAGACAACATTGAAATCAGACTGCCACCTTGTAACCAAGGCTTGGCAGCCTTATACATAAATTGGTGATAATTTACTGTACATGTGCATTGTTAACTAGCCCAGAACTTGTGCAATACAGTAAATCCAGCAGGTCACACCAGTAGATGGAACTCCTCATGACTGTGTACAGGTGACACATGATGTTATGCATGCATACATGTGATGATTTATAGCAAAATCACACATTGCAGGCAGTGAACCCTCAACAACTATCTTTTCTCTCATCCAAGCACAGGATAGTAATTTACCACAGAAAAGATTGTGTAGATCAAAAGGCGTACTATTATGAAAATACTGATGACCAGACAAGAGTTTGCGGCGAAATCAAGCAGATCATTTTGTTCTTCCACTGTTTTTTCTTATGTGTACGGTTAGGATGGCGCATGGTCAGGACCACTGCGCCAGGGGGGAAGCAATCAGACACCTACTGGTTGTCCCCATTTTTGGTGGAAACAGTGGATGGAAGACTACAAGAATGTAGAAGTTTGCACTAAATATAATACGCGAAAAGTTTTTTCGGCGCCTATGCGCAGATACCATCATGTGATGGTCCATTTCATCATATTATGGTAGATTTTGTTGACATGATTGAAATGTAATTTTTGTAGATGAGTAGAAGCAGTATCAACAAAAGCACCAGGTCATACTGTAAGTCAGTAACCAAGTTCTGGTGTACAGAAGTGGTTCCGAGGTTTGGTATGCCAAACACCATCAGTTCAGTCAATAGTGAAATCCAAACTGTTTAGAATAATAGTTGACAGTAAACACGGATTGAATTTGATAAAATGCTTTGCCTTTGGCACTAATACTAGAATCCACAAAGTTTTATTTAAACAGGTAAAAGTTCTTATCACAGAGCCAAACCAAAGACTACAGCCAGGCAACTGGATGTATGTTGAGGTTTTTATAAAGGAAGGAGAATCAACCCAGACGTGAAGGACAACTGAAGGTCATCTTGGTAACATCAACTACATTGTAAGTCGACGGTAAGAGTTTTATTCCTCCTAACCATTTCTGTAGAGCAGATGATCCTTCGAGGACAATATATGGCTGCAGAAAAAGGTGCAGCAGATCCTTAGTTGGAAGGAGCCAGTGATACCACCTCGCAGAGAGACCAACTAATGGAGACAGTAACATGGCTCCATAACATATGGCTTTCAAACACCAACTTAAGGCCCTAATGTCATATGGCTTTGCTTTGATTTGGATATGATATTAAAGTGTAGGCCCCTAAGTTCAGCTAGGTTGACTTAGGAGAAGATATATTTTACTTATATATGTTTTTCTGTGTATTAATGATATTTCTGTTTGCCTTACTGACAGTTACACCATGACAGACCACTATGAGACAAGACCAGTGCAGGCAATACCTGGAAAGGCCAGCAAACCATCTCATGGTGCCATCAAGGCCAGGGGTGATTCCTCGCTATGGAACATACATAGTCAAACCAGCCTGAGGTCTAGACGTGGCGAAGCAACCTCAACCACGATCGTTGTACATGGGACATGGGACATGGACATGAGTCCATATCTTCCATCGCAGTATAAGGGACACCCATGATGCAGCCGACACCTACCTTGGAATCGCTACTACATATATCAGAACCATCACGTATGATCCAAGTGGAGATGCAACCGACTACACCATGACAGTTGTGTATCCTGAGATGAATGCAACTACTACAGAAGCTGTAACGCAGCATGCAGAAAGACTGGTCAACACTCGCCACTGCTAAGCCACAATATGAAGGCACTAAGAACTAAGAACTAAAAAACAACTGTCTGAAGACAGAGAATGGTCAACACATGAAGAAACTACATCAGCTAAGGGACAAGAAAAGATTGGCTCACGAGAATCACAAGTTGTGACAGGAAGGCAGAGCCATGAAGGAAAACACCATGAAGAAGAGCTTTGATGCTGATGGACATTACACCTGTTCTCTCTGATTTACTGTTGATATACCTGTTGTCATACTCAGACAAGGCAAATACATAAGTATCTTAATGACTTGTTACTATGTTAGAATTACTAATAAGACATATTCTCATATATAGACAAGAACCTACTAATTCTTTTGATCTACTGCCGTACCATGTAAACAATTTGCCAACAACTACATCTGCGGAAGACATATGTGTATCTATTAATAGTGAAATAGTGAAACTTACAGTGGTTAAATACATTAAATACATAGTTGAACATTTATTGATGGTTTTTAATATTTTAATGCCACCACTACTGCATTATGAGTCACAACTAACTGCTGTCTGACTCACATCATACATGTTGTTTTTAGTATTTTTTTAGTCTCTGCTTCTAACTGATTCTGGTAAACACACTATGGTTAATATTGAAAAAATATTGTTTTGACCTACTGAAACTCTTTACTTACTGATTGTTTTGTCTTTATCATCTGCTGTAATCATGCATTATATGTCATTTTTGATTTGATGAGACTTTGCAAGTCTCACAGGGGGGAATGTTGGGTAAAAAAAGGAAAAGCACTGAGCTCTGATACAGCAGAGAGAGACAGAGAAGGGAGGGGTGAGCATGAGGAAACCAAGAGAGTGCTGAGGAAGCAAGGGAGGAGTGGTCAGAGTGTGCGCATGCGTGGGAGTGCATCATCAGGGTGTGCGCATGCGTAGGAGTGCATCGTAAGTTTGGTGTCTAGGTGCCTACAGAGGGAGTCAAGGGGGGTAACGTAGATAACCCCGTCAGCAAGACTGTGTGGCGCCAATGAAGCTGAACTTGGGATGAACCCCAACACGTGCCATAGTAAGACACGTCCATGAAGGCGGGGATTAGCATCGTGCGATGTCGTGTAATTTTAGTTGAACAAATCAGCGGGGCAGATCGTAGTCGAACCATCATCGTCAACCGTCATTTGAATAGAAGGGAGGATCGTAAATAAAAAGCGAAGACAAGGAGATAACAACTTAGTCTGGTCCGGAACAGGCTCGGGTTTATGTCCATTTTTTCTAAGCGGCGTAAACTCTACTGCACCAAAGCTCAGTCTACTCTGATCGCCTTGTGGAGCTATTCTCATACTCTGATGGGATTTTTCTTATAACTTTGATGAACAAATTTTATAACCTTTGAGCATATTCAATACCATTATTTTGTACTAATTACATGTTGGAATAAAAGAGATCCTTGATCGCAACTGGCCCTGTTTTGGATCTTATTTTTCCTCCGACACTACCTGTTTAACTTTAATAACTCAGTGACTCAATAAACGCTCCATGAACAAATATTTTCTCCAGCGGATATCTGAGTTCCAACATGACTGAGCTAACTGGAGTAGTTTCATGTGGTGTCCCACAACGGGAGGGTTTTAACAGCTGACGTCCTGCTGTTAGCTTAGCTACCGTTAGCTGTTAGCTTAGCTACCGCTGTTAGCTTAGATACCGCCGTTAGCTTAGCTACCGTTAGCTGTCCCTGTCAGCTGAGCCACTGATGCTTTCTAGACACTGTGATTCCCCCAAACTGAATAAATACAACACATAGCAACACAAAACACACACACAGAAATAGTAATGTTTCTTCAATCATTTCAGATTTGTCTAAACGGTGATAGGGCGTGAAAAATATGATATATAGCTAAACTCTCGTTTGTTACTATTGATCTCATTCACATTACAGCTGGTTTTCTACCAGGAAGTAGAATGTAAACAACAAGGAGATTCGGTCTATGGAGGGTTATATATCGAACCGTAGACAGTTTTATATCGCGCTACGCTACGCTAGCACATCGTAACATCACACAGCTTCAGCTAGCCAGCCAGTAGCTGAAGCTGTGTGAACATTTCTGTTTCTCCACCGACACATCGTCCACTCATCAGTCCCTCTGACTGTAGCCCCTCCCACCACAGCTGCCTGCTGCGCTGTGATTGGTCCTCACCGTGATGGCGGGGCCGGCGAAGGCCAGGCTGAGCAGCATGAGCAGCGGGATGACCTCGTGCGTGGGGTCGATGTAGGGGAGGCTCAGGCTGCGGTCGTGGCAGGTGAAGCCAGACTTCACCGGCTTGAAGACGTCCGTCCACTCCAGGAAGTAGAGACTGACCACGGACGACACCAGGATGGGTAGCTGGACGCACAACAACCACAACAAACACACAACAAATAAATATTTAAAGGTTATAGCTACAACTTTTTCATCAGAAGGATACATTTTTCAAAAATAATGCATCCACAGAACGTCTAGAGGGATGCAGAATAAAAGTATTAATTTTACAGATTTTTTTTTAATAGTAGCCTATAAATAATTGTTTAATAAATGTTGACGGGTCCAAAAGAGGCTATATAAATATTTACATCTGGTTATGTTGGCAACGTCGGCATGGAATGATCTCTGTGGCAACAGCATTAGAACGTTGATGTGGGGGGGCCAGATCCTCTGTGGAGGAATGCCATTGTGCTAATGCTAATGCTAACTAACGGTCAGCTGGTACTGTAACGTTTCCGGTGCAGGTGTGATTGTGATGCTGTGGGTTTGTCGGGTTCGTCTGCAGGTGAGTTAGTGTGAAATGATTGAGAAGTGTTTCCAGTTCACTGTCGACACCAGAGCTGCTGCTTGGTAAATACGGTTAGCGATAGCGTTAGCGTAGCTTAGCTTTAGCCACAGCTGTAACTGGAAACCAGTAGAACCAGTTGACACAACTAAACATCTGGAGCTGAGGAACTTCAGGCTGAGACTTAATACAGAGATGAAACCTGATGGAGGAGATAAGGAGGAGGAGGAGGAGGAGGAGGAATGAAGGAATGGAGGGAAGGAGGAGAGGAGAAGAGGAATGAAGGAGAGGGGGAATGGAGGGAAAGAGGAATGAAGGACGAGAATGAAGGAATGGAGGGAAGGAGGAGAGGAGGAGAAGAAGAGGAATGAAGGAATGGAGGGAAGGAGGAGTGAAGGAGAGGAGGAATGAAGGAATGGAGGGAAGGAGAAGAGGAATGAAGGACGAGAATGAAGGAGTGGAGGGAAGGAGGAAGAGGAGGAATGAAGGAGTGGAGGGAAGGAGGAGAGGAGGAAGAGGAGGAATGAAGGAGTGGAGGAATGAAGGAGTGGAGGGAAGGACGAGAGGAATGAAGGACGAGGAATGAAGGAAAGGAGGAATGGAGGAGTGGAGAAATTAATGGGGAATAAGGGGAATGAAGGAGAAGAGGAATGAAGGAGAAGAAGAGGAATGAAGGAATGGAGGGAAGGAGAAGAGGAGAAGAAGAGGAATGGAGGAAAGGAGGAGAGGAGAAGGATGAGGAATGAAGGAATGGAGGGAAGGAGGAGAGGAGAAGAGGAAGAGGAGGAATGATGGAGTGAAGGAGAGGAGGAATGAAGGAATGGAGGAGTGAAGGAGAGGAGGAGGAATGAAGGAGTGGAGGGAAGAGTAATGAAGGACGAGGAATGAAGGAGAGGGGGAATGGAGGAGTGGAGAAATTAAGGAAGGGGGAATGAAGGAGAAGAGGAATGAAGGAGAAGAAGAGGAATGAAGGAATGGAGGAGAGGAGAAGGATGAGGAATGAAGGAATGGAGGGAAGGAGGAGAGGAGAAGAGGAGTAATGATGGAGTGAAGGAGAGGAGGAATGAAGGAATGGAGGAGTGAAGGAGAGGAGGAGGAATGAAGGAATGAAGGAGAGGAGGGAAGGAGGAGGAATGAAGGAATGGAGGAGTGAAGGAGAGGAGGAATGAAGGAGTGAAGGAATGAAGGAGAAGAGGAAGAGGAGGAGGAGCTGAACGTGGCCCGGAGCTTCCTGCAGCTTTAACTCTGATCCACTGCAGCTGAAGGAAAAGTGGAGCAGAGAGGAGGAGGAGGAGGAGGGATGGAGGGATGGAGGGATGGAGGGGGGCAGAGAGACAGATAGAGAGAGAGAGAATAAAGAGAAAGAGAAAGAGAGAAGGGGGGAGGGGGGGTGATGAGTGTGTGTGAGGAGGGGGCGGGGCCTCTGCAGACCAGTGATGTCACTGTGACCACATGGTTTAGGCCCCGCCCCCTTTCACTCCACTTTCACAACAAACTTTATTCAGCTCTGGACAAACTACAGACACGGAGCGACGGTGGGCTGCTGGCACGGTCCGACCGCAGGTTCGATTCCCTGCTGCGGTCTCCTCTCCGACTCCTCTTCCATGTGTTTAAACTCAGATTTAAAGGGCCGGCGCCCGTCTGAAGGGTTTCCACGGCGACCTCTGGTCCTGGACGGAGCTCAGTCCGCTAACAAACTGCTGAGTCGACTGAAACTAAGTGAAGAAGCAGCTGCTCCTCCGGCCACCAGGGGGAGTCGCCCCCCCCCACAACTACTACACACAAACCAAACCACTGAAAGTCAGTTCATCACCACGATTTCATCTCAAATATTCAAATAATCAAACTCTCTCAGCATCTGATGAATTCATGGAGTCGACGTCTGGAAGAAGAAGCTCCGATGAAATGTAGAAAAACAATAATAAAGGAAGGAAGGAGGGTTGGAGAACTCTTTCTGGAGCATTTCTTTACTAAATTGTTTGAAATCCTCTCCACACTCCGATTGCAACCAAGTTATTAATTAAATGCTTGTTCACAAAAATGAAAACAGCCCGTGGGACGGACGATCCTGTAAAAACACCATCCAAGATGATTGGATCGTTACGTGTCAATCAAGCTGCCGTCTATCTCCCTCTCTCCTCTTCCTGCACTAATGATATCACACACATGTGATTCAGAGTCTGTATTTCCAAACTGTGTCCGTTTCTCCAAGATCTCCTACCTTTAAAACAACTTCCTGCTTAAAAAACTGAATAAATATTATAGCCTAGTTAATAATTAGAGCTGCAACTAACAATTATCTGTCAATTAGCTATTTAAACGATTAATCGATTAGTTGTTTGGTCAATAAAATGTCTAAAAACATCAATCAGTGTTTCTCAAACCACCAGACGACATCGTCCTCTAATGTCTTGTTTTGTCCACAAACCAAAGAGAGACTCAGTTTATTGTCATAAAGGAACAAAGAAACCAGAAATATTCACATTTAAGAAGCTGCAATCAGAGAATCTGGAGCTTTTTTAAAAATAAAAAACGACTCAAACTGATTATTAGACTATCAAAATAGTTGACGATTCATTTAATAATCGATAAATTGTTGCAGCTTTATTAATAATACTACACTGGTTCTGGTCTGTATAACCCTTCAGTCAGTCTTCATCACGTTAGCATGTTAGCTTAGCATGTGAGTCAGTCCACGGCGGCCATGTTTTCCTTGCCGTCGTCATCGTACAGAGGCTGATGTGGGTCAAATTCTTCACAGTGATGATGATTAAAAAGTAAACGGTGATGATGTCATCTGGGTGATGATGTCATCTGGGTGATGATGTCATCCGCTTGGTGTTTGTTGTTACTGCGTCTTTAAGAAGGAGTCGCTGAGGGGGCGGAGCCACGATGATGACTGACACCTACTGTGATGTAACGACACGGCGCCACGACGACGGGACGATGGGACGACCACGACCGACACACACACACACACACACACACACACACACACACACACACACACACACACACACACACACACACACACACACACACACACACACAAAACACACACACACACACACACACACACACACACACACACACACACACACACTGACACACACACACACACACACACACACTGAGCCTAATTAAACACAGTGGAGTTCAGTGAGGAGAATTAACGCTCGGCTCTGTGACCTAGTTACTGGCTCCGCCCCCTCCTGGTCGTCAAGTAAAAATAGACAGAGGAGGAGGAGGAGGAGGTGGAGGAGGAGGAGGTGGAGGAGGAGGAGGAGGAGAGGAGGAGAGGAGAGGAGGAGAGGAGGAGAGGAGGAAGAGAGGAAGAGGAGGAGAGATGGAGGAGAGGAGGAGAGGAGAGGAGGAGAGGAGGAGAGGAGGAAGAGAGGAAGAGGAGGAGAGGAGGTGCAGCTGTGCGGTGCGTTCAATGTTCAGGAAAACGTCCAGAAACAGAGCGTCACTCAGGGAATCCCCGACAGAGGAGGAGAGGAGGAGGAGCAGAGAGGAGGAGGAAAAGAGGAGGAAAGGAGAAAAGGAGGAGAGAGGAGGAAGACGAGAGAGGAGGAAAGGAAAGGAGAGGAGGAGGAGAGGAAAAGAGAGGAGGAGAAGGAGGAGAGGAGAGGAGAGGAGGAAGAGGAGGAGGAAGAGAGAGGAGGAAAAGAGAGGAGGAGGAGAAGGAGAGAGGAGGAAAAGAGAGGAGGAGGGTGAGAGGGGAAGGAGAGGAGGAGGAGGAGAGGAGAAGAGGAGAGAAGAGAAAGAGGAGAGAGGAGAGAGGAGGAAGAGGAGGAGAAAAAGAGTGATGGAGGAGGAGGAGGAGGAGAAGAGGAGGAGGAGGAGGAGAGGAGAGAGGAGCAAAGAGGAGGGGCAGAGAGGAGGAGGAGAAGAGGAGAGGAAGAAGAGAGGAGGAGCAGAGAGGAGGAGAGGAGGAGGATGAGGAAAAGGAGAGGAGGAAGAGGAGCAGAGAGGAGGAGGAGAGGAGAGAAAGAGAAGGAGAGGAGGAGGAGAAAGAGAGATGAGGTAGAGAGAGGAGGAAGAGGAGCAGGAGGAGAGGAGAAAGAGAAGGAGAGAGGAGGAGGAGAGGAGAAGAGGAAGAGGAGGAGAGGAGAGGAGGAGGAGGAGAGGAGAGAGGAGGAGGAGAGAGGAGAGGAGAGGAGGAGGAGAGGAGGAGGAGAGAGGAGGAGGAGGAAGAGAGAGGAGAGGAGGAGGAGAAGAGGAGAGGAGGAGGAGGAGGAGAGAAGGAGAGAGGAGGAGGGGGAGGAGGGTGAAAGGAGGAGGAGAGGAGGAGAGAGGAGGAGAGGAAGAGGAGCAGCAGCAGAGAGGAGGAGAGAAGAGGAAGAGGAGGAGGAGGATAGGAGGAAGAGAGGAAGAGGAGGGGAGGAGAGCAGGAGGAGGAGGAGAAGAGGAGCAGAGAGGAGTAGAGAGAAGAGAGCAGAGAGGAGTAGAGAAGAGGAGAGATGAGAGAGGAGGAGGAGGAGAGAGGAGTAGAGAGGAGAAGAGAGAAGAGAGGAGGAGAGGAGGAGGAGGAGCAGAGAGGAGGAGGAGAGGAGGAAAAGAGAGGAGGAGGAAGAGGAGGAGGAGAAGAGGAGGAGGTGGAGCAGCAGCAGAGAGGAGAGAGGAGTAGAGAGAAGAGAGCAGAGAGGAGTAGAGAAGAGGAGAGATGAGAGAGGAGGAGGAGGAGAGAGGAGTAGAGAGGAGAAGAGAGAAGAGAGGAGAGGAGGAGGAGGAGCAGAGAGGAGGAGGAGAGGAGGAAAAGAGAGGAGGAGGAAGAGGAGGAGGAGAAGAGGAGGAGGTGGAGCAGCAGCAGAGAGGAGGAGAGAGGAGTAGAGCCTCGGGGCTTCAGGTGAAGTAGAGCAGCATAAACAGCCTCAGCCCTTCAAAATAAAAGACCCTCACACTCTGAGACTCCTCATCCAACATGGCCGCCAGCCCATCACACACACACACACACACACACACACACACACACACACACACACACACACACACACACACACACACCTGTCTGCAGCTGTAACATCAACACACACACCACAGACACAAGTGTGTGAAGCTGCTACACAAACACAACACACACACTGAGATTTGAACTCAACACTTAAAGTAACATTGCGGAGTTGGTGGGGTTCGATCCCACGACCTCCCGCACCGGAGGCGGCGATGCTAACCGCTTCACCAAGAGGTTGACAACCACTGGGCAGGTTGGTTAGCACGTCTTTTATGGGTGGAGAGAGAGCACATCCGCTACACTCACACTGAACTCAGGTGACTGACCAATGATCTCTGTCTACTCTGAGACACTGTCAGCTCTGTTATTATGGGCTGTATGGAGATGCTGTGTTATTATGGGCTGTATGGAGATG
The DNA here is from genome assembly GCF_045865225.1 of Trachurus japonicus. Lineage (NCBI taxonomy): Eukaryota > Metazoa > Chordata > Actinopteri > Carangiformes > Carangidae > Trachurus > Trachurus japonicus. The sequence goes on from NC_140926.1 coordinate 819,886, forward strand.
CTGTATGGTGATGCTGTGTTATTATGGGCTGTATGGAGATGCTGTGTTATTATGGGCTGTATGGAGATGCTGGATGGTGATGCTCTGTTATTATGGGCTGTATGGAGATGCTGTATGGTAGATACTGTGTTATTATGGGCTGTATAGAGATGCTGTATGGAGATGCTGTGTTATTATGGGCTGTATGGAGATGCTGTGTTATTATGGGCTGTATGGAGATGCTGTGTTATTATGGGCTGTATGGAGATGCTGTATGGAGATGCTGTGTTATTATGGGCTGTATGGAGATGCTGTATGGAGATGCTGTGTTATTATGGGCTGTATGGAGATGCTGTGTTATTATGGGCTGTATGGTGATGCTGTGTTATTATGGGCTGTATAGAGAGGCTGTATGGAGATGCTGTGTTATTATGGGCTGTATAGAGATGCTGTATGGAGATGCTGTGTTATTATGGGCTGTATGGAGATGCTGTGTTATTATGGGCTGTATGGAGATGCTGTGTTATTATGGGCTGTATGGAGATGCTGTGTTATTATGGGCTGTATGGAGATGCTGTATGGAGATGCTGTGTTATTATGGGCTCGATGGAGATGCTGTGTAGGGATGAGATGAGGGGATGAGCTGAGTAAAGAGCTGACCTACCTCCACGAAGTAGAAGCAGGGCAGCAGACTGACTGACTGTCTGTTATTATGGGCTGTATGGAGATGCTGTGTAGAGATGAGATGCTGTGTAGTGTGGTGATGCTGTGTAGGGATGAGCTGAGTAAAGGCTGAAAGATGAGACCCACCTCCACGAAGTAGAAGCATGGCAGCAGACTGACGCTGTCCTTGGTGGGCAGCGGGACCAGCTTCTCTCTGGCCGACATGTTGGATCAGGATGTGGTGACGGAGCTCTGAGTCTTCAGCTTCCCGCCGTGGATCAGCAGCAGCAGCAGCAGCAGCAGCAGCGGAGCGCCATGCCGCCGCCGCCGTCTGCAGCTCGATCTGCAGCTCGGTCGGTGCTCCGGTAGCTCGGTCTCTCCTGTCCCCCCCACCGGGACCGGGACTCACCGACGGCCTGGTCCAAACACGGTCCCTGGTCCTGGTTCTGCGGCGCTGCTGCTGCTGGAGGAGGAGGAGGAGGAGGAGGAGGTGCTGTGGCTTCAGACCGACGAGCTGTCAGGTAGAGACGGAGCACCACGGAGGAAGAGGAGGGGGGAGGAAGAGGAGGAGGAGGAGAGGCGGAGAGGCGCATGCGCAATGGAACAGGGTCGTTGGCAGCTGGTCCGGTTCGGTTCTGATCCAACAACAACACTGCAAAAACTCTAAATCTTACCAAGAATATTTGTCTTATTTCTTGTCAAAAATGTCATTTCTAGTCCAAACAAAACTCATTATATTAAAATCAGACTCATCACATTAAAAAGCAGCTTGTTTTTAGACACTTTTTACTTCTTTCAAGCAGATTTCCACTTGAAATAAGTAGAAAAATCTGATAGTGGAGCAAGTTTTTATCACAAGCACAAAAAACTTGCTTTCACTGGCAGATTTTTCTACTTATTTCAAGTGAAAATTAGTTTGAAACAAGTGAAAATGATTTAAAAACAAGTTCATTTTTAGGTGATGAGTCTTATTTTAAGTGGAAAGAGATTAGTTTTGACTAGAAATGAGACATTTTGACAAGAAATAAGACAAATATTCTTGGAAAGATTTCCAGTTTTTGCAGTGCAAACACACACATGGCTGTACTGTAAATCTCTACATGCAGCAGAATCTATTTATAACTCCTTTAAATATACATACATACATATACAGTGTATGTATATTTAAAGGCCTGTATATATATATAAATATGCATTATGCACACACACATACAGCTGCACGTCAATAAAGTAGAACATGATGGAGGTCAGCAGTTTCCTGTGCAGGTGAGTTAATCAGCTGATGACAGTGACATCATCAATGTTCGGGTTCGTGAACTTTTTCTACAATATTCAAATGTTTTGATTTACTGACTTTTGGTATTTCATGTAATAGGCCTAATGTATAAACCATAATCACCACAATTAAAATAAACTAGAAGATTTCCTCTGGGAAATTCTGATAGGACCACGGGGGGATACTGCCGGTACCATCTCTGTTAACATGGGAATCAAACCCTCGACCTTAAAGGAATAGAAATGTAGTCATTGTTGACTCCCCCTCATTGTTGTGAGGTCAGACACACCTGGATTAATCAGTTTGTCCAATAATGTAAGACAGGAAATAAACGAGCTTGCTTATTTCAGGAAGTAGTGGAGCTGTACAGTGCATAAAGCCCATTATTTACAGACTGGACCTTTAACTGCCAACAGTTCAGTGTGATGTTTCCTCCACTGCTTCATTAACTGCTGCTCCAAGTAAGAGGACACCACCATGTGTGTGTGTGTGTCACAGTGTGTGTGTGTGTGTGTGTTACAGGTAGAGGACCGATGCTGCGTTCAGGGTCCGTCTCTAAGCTCAGACATGTCTGCACTGCAGCTGCTCCCTCCATGTTCATCACTGTGTGTTTTAAATAATAATCATATAAAATCAGTGGTTTTATATATTAAACTTGAGGCTTCTGTTCATTCATTCATCCATTTCTTTATTTCAGACCCAAGGGGACAGGATCCATATCGCCATAAAAGCACAATCAAATAATAAAAGAAAGACAGAATAAGAGTTAGAAAAAAAGAAAAAGAAAAACACAAAATACAAAGTACAGAGCCTTCCCCACTATTCAGTGTAGGCTGCATAGTTCAGATCACATCAACACCTGCTCAGTATTTTATTCCACATGTGTTCTGTATTTATTCTTCGACTTCCCTCCCTTGTTTCCTGCAGTCCTTGAAGGCATCACTCACCTCGGAGACCAACCACCTGAGCCGCGCATGCGCCCCCCAGCAGCTGTGCACACACGCACACACACATAGACACACACACACAGCACCGAGGACCCGGTAATTAAGACAGAAGATGCGGAGAAGTGTTGTGGGACAGAGACCGGAGCTCTGAGCCGCTGCTGACCGAGTCTGAGGCGCTGAGAGGCGGACTGAGCTGCTGCCGCTGCCCGCTGGGTCTCCGGCCGCTGGTTCTGCTGCTGCTGCCCGGGATAAGAGGCTCCTCTCTGGGGTAACAGCCTCCTCTCTGGGGTGTCCTTCAGTCCTTCAGTCCTTCAGCAGGTGAGACCGGAAGGAGCTGACGTCACCGGTCAGGTGCGGTCACGTGGTCAGACAGTCAGTCAGTCAGGGGTTCATACATCATCATCACCTCATTTATTTCACAGCTGCAGTGAAACAGCTGTGTCACATTTATTATTTTGGTAACACTTTACAATAAGGCTCCCTTAATTAACATTAGTTAGTACATTACAAGCATTAATATATAAACTAATGTGTTAATTAATGCTAAGTAATGCATACATAATGATAACTAATTACATTATTCAACTTTTATTATTACTTAATAATTTATTACCTAACTTTGAGTAGTAAACATTAATTAACTGCTTACTAATAGGCTACATTAATTAATGTGTTTCCTAATCTAAGTAATACATAATAATGATTGTTAATATATCTGAAAACAGTTAATTAATGCTTAATAATGTACTAGCTAATGTTAATTAAGGGACCTTTATTGTAAAGTGTTACCATTTTTTTTATTTTTTATTTTTATTCAAAACTTTGTTCCACATTATAAAACAGTTTTTCAGAATAATATGCAGTAGCCTATATAAAGCACTTCTATAGTATAGGCCAGGGGGAATTTAAGAGTTTACAAAAAAATGTTCAAGTTTTCACATATATTGATATTCTTAATGGCTTTCTGGTTGTTTGAGAAGTTGATGGAGGTTATGTGTTGCTTGAGCTCACCGCTGAGAGCAATAAAGGAAGTTTTTTTTTAAATGAACTTAACATTTATGAATATGAAATTTTGCCATTAAAATATTAAGGTTGATAATAAAAGTTATGTTGGCTTTTTCCTTGTTTTTTTTCAGGTCAGGGAGCCCAAAGGTAAACTCGTGTTGCAGCTCGTGGAAACTTGGCGCGACAAACAGGACAAACGGCCGTTTCTGAACACCTTTAAATACAAAAACCAAAGTAGTTTTACACAACCTCACCTGTCAGTCAAAGAGGCCCCGCCCCCTCCGTCCTCCACACCTTTATAAAGAGTCAACAGGTGAGTTGTGTAAACAGGAAGTGACCAGGTGGTAAACATGTGGAGACTGACTCACTCTAGTGGTCCGGAGAGGAACTGCAGCTGCTGCTTTAAAGGAACCATCCGCCTCATTTATCAGCCGTGCGTATACACTAGTGCGTGCGTAGAATGAGCGCGTGAGAACATTTTGAACGGGATGGAATTTATCAACTTGTGTTTATTAATGTGTGTAAATTCAAGCACAACTCTGACCAAGTTTACGCACAAAATCTAGTGGTAGAACAGTGAAACTACAGATAATTAGTGCCATGTCGCTGATGATGCTGCTATACAGTAGAGCTGCATTAATTAATTGATTAATCAAACAATAATCGATTATTAAATCAACTATTTTGATAATCTAATAATCAGTTTGAGTAGTTTTTTAATTAAAAAAAGTCCAAATTCTCTGATTTCAGCTTCTTCAATGTGAATATTTCTGGTTTCTTTGTTCCTTTATGACAATAAACTGAGTCTCTGTTTGGTTTGTGGACAAAACAAGACGTTTGAGGACGATGTCGTCTGGTGGTTTGAGAAACACTGGTTGATGTTTTTTGCTTTTTTGGTGTCTCTAGTCTGTAATGATTCTTCAGTTTGTTTTAGTTTCTTAAAGCAGATATCAGTGGCACGGCCGTTTCGGCTAATGCTGTGTTCAAGGCAGGCTTTTGAAACCGTAAGTTACAGCTTCAAGTCACAACTACGACTTGGTAGCGTTCCAGGTAACCCGTAGCTCGTGTTTTTACCGTCCTGTTGTCTGTGAAAGTTCCCTATAACGGCCACTCGTAACTTCCGACCCGTGAACTCGTACCAGATCGAACTGGTATGACTTCACAGGAAGGAAAAACACAAAGTACGAGTTTCCTTGAACGCACCATGAGTTAGCAGCCCCCGCCCTCGTCAGGCATCAATTGGTCCTCGTGCTACGTCACCACATTCACGCGCATCCCTTGGCTGCACACACAGCCCTTCATGCCGTTCTCTCCCCTCATTGGATAACACTTGTATCCCACAAGGAAAATTTTCTCCTCGGCTTACAGCAGAGCAGAGTGACGGAGAGACTCGTGTTTAGGCTGAAATACTTCATGTAAGTGATTGCTGACGGAAAATAGGACTATTTAGGACTTATATTAACAAAAACATTCCACTGATATCTGCTTTAATGTTCTGGTCTGTTGTTGTAGTGAACTCAGCCTCCTTCAGGTCCAAACATCAGAGTTACTTCACTTTATTAAATCCATCCAACTGGTTCTTTCTTGTATCTTGTTTCAGGTTCTGATCAGAGGAAGAAGAGGAGGAGGAAGAGGAAGAGGAAGAGGAGGAGGAGGAAGTCGTCGTGATGCCTTCAAAGCGTCTGATCAGGAAGGAGCAGAAGAAGCTGCTGAAGTCACTGGCTGGAGAGGTGAGACAGGACTTTGACCTTTGACCTTTGACCTTAGGCCAGCTGCTCAGCAGGGTTCAGACCTCAGATCAGCTGCTGCTCCTCTAAACTCTGGAGTTCTGTCTCCACCTGGTGGAGGAAAGACAGAATCACATCAGGGCCGGTTAACAGGAAAATAATAGAAAGATTTTAGATTAGATTAGATCATATTTATTTCAAACCAAACAACATTATATCTCACATAGCTACAACATAACAAGAAAATCCACAGGACACCATATATATATAACCATATAGTGAACAGGACAACCAATAACAACAACAGACACTAACAACAACAAACACTGTTTGAAATGGGGATGGAAGAAGCAAAGCTTTTAAGTTTCCAACCCCAGACAACACACATACAACATTAACACAACCCCCCCCCCCCACAGTCATCTCATCAGTTTACATCATTTATCTCTCCTCCTCTCTGCTATATATTTCAAACACTACTTTTCTAAACTTACTTCTAAATTGATTCACACTTTTACTGAGTTTAACCTCTACATCTAAACTATTCCATAGAATAACTCCTCAGACAGAAATACACATACTTTTAAGAGTCGATCTTACACTTTGTTGTTGCAATTTGAGTTTTCCTCTTAGAGGGACAACGAGGAGTTTGTATTTGGTTATAAAAAAGTCTGATATTAATGTGGATGAATCTCCGTTACCACTTGTTAATGGTCCATTTTAGATAAATCTATGGTTTTGTCTCTATGGTTATTTTGTTATTATTAGTGGTGGTGGAAATGCTGGGCGAGCCGACCAGCGTTTCTTTACTTTCGGTTTCGTGGCGAGTCATGAGAATAACGCCGCCGTATGAATCTCCGTTTATGGTGGGAACTACGACGGTATGTGATCGTCTTCCAACCTCTGACTTTAATTCTTGATGAATGAAAACATGAGTCTGTCTTGCGCCGGTCAAAGAATTTCACGGTGCTGAGGCTCATAAATGTACAGTAGTGTGAAGACACCTTGCTTTTACAAAACTCCTTGTTGTGCCTTTAAGTCTTATCTTTTACAACCTTCCCTCTCAGGAAATAATTGATGAGGGTCCAACATGTTTCATTCATACAGTATTTATATCAGAACCATATGAAGCTCAGATCAAAGTGCTGCAGAGCGCCACCTGGTGGAGAGAGACAGACTCACAGGTGTTTCTGTTCAGGAGGGTTAGACCATGACGATGTAGATGTGGTGATGAGTCTGATTGAGCTGTGGTTTATTATCTATCTATAGATAGATAGATAGATAGATAGATAGATAGATAGTAGATAGATAATAGATAGATAGATAGATAGATAGATAGATAGATAGATAGATAGATAGATAGATAGATAGATAGATAGATAGATAGTAGATAGATAATAGATAGATAGATAGATAGATAGATAGATAGATAGATAGATAGATAGATAGATAGATAGTAGATAGATAATAGATAGATAGATAGATAGATAGTAGATAGATAATAGATAGATAGATAGATAGATAGATAGATAGATAGATAGATAGATAGATAGATAGTAGATAGATAATAGATAGATAGATAGATAGATAGATAGATAGATAGTAGATAGATAGATAGATAGACAGATAGACAGATAGATAGATAGTAGATAGATAGATAGATAGATAGATAGATAGATAGATAGATATAGATAGATAGATAGATAGATAGATAGATAGATAGACAGATAGATAGATAGATAGATAGATAGATAGATAGATATAGATAGATAGATAGATAGATAGATAGATAGATAGATAGACAGATAGATAGATAGATAGATAGATAAATAGATAGATAGATAGATACTAGATAGATAGATAGATAGATAGATAGATAGATAGATAGATAGATAGATAGATAGATAGATAGATAGATAGATAGATAGATAGATACTAGATAGATAGATAGATAGATAGACAGATATATAGATAGATAGATAGATAGATAGATAGATAGATAGATAGATAGATAGATAGATAGATAGATAGATAGACAGATAGACAGATAGATAGATAGATAGATAGATAGATAGATAGACAGATAGACAGATAGATAGATAGATAGATAGATAGATAGATAGATAGATAGATAGATGGATGATAGATAGATAGATAGATAGATAGATAGATAGATAGATAGATAGATAGATAGATAGATAGATAGATAGATAGATAGATAGATGACATCACTGATGATGCGTTTGAGGTCATCAGGAGATTCTGACGTCGTCTCTGATCATCAACTCTGTTTGTGCGTCAGTGACGTGGATTCACCACCAGAGGGCGGAGCCTCACCACACTACACCCTGTGTGTGTGTGTGTGTGTGTGTGTGTGTGTGTGTGTGTGTGTGTGTGTGTGTTTTATTATGTAAACTACGTCACATTACACGTGTAGTACAGACGTGAAGTGTTGTAGTGTAAATATTAATATTCGTGTTTACTGTGGTACCAGGACTAGTTTACCTCTGAGTCTCTGGCCCCGGTGCATTCTGGGAACTCCTCATCTCCATCGTCTGGGATGTTTGACCTTGTCTCCATGGGAACAGGAGCTGTGTGTGTGTGTGTGATTAGACTTTAGACTGTGGTGGTCAAAGGTCAAAGGTCACACAGAGGTTTAAACTTTAATATTTTCAGACTCTGGACAAACAGGAAGTGACAGGAAGGATACGACCATATATGGACATAGTGTATGTGAGTTGTACAGACAGGTGAACAGAGTTAGAGTCAGTCATGTGACCAGGTGAAGAGAGGGGGAGAGAGAGAAAAGAAAGAAAGAGGGAGAGTATAGATGTATAGATACTTTTTAGATTATTTATTAACCACAGCAACCAGCACCACTGCACCAAACAGCACTTTCCTAATGTTATTGTGCAATATCTATTTATTCCTGCAGTGTGATTTTTAATAACTGGATGATTTATTTATTTATTTTCTTGTGTGAGTGTACATGCGTGTCATTGAGGTTGTCCTTTTTAGCTTAATCTGTTCTTAATCTGCCCTGGAATGGATGTGGCACCACACGTTTCATTGCACTTGTCTGTTGCAACGACAATAAAGGCTATTTGATTTGATTTGATATACTTTTTATTTTTATAGGTTTTATTGTATATATTTGACTCTGTGAGTTGTTTTTGTTTAGTTTCACTGATTCTTGAAGCTTTGGCCTCATAGTTCTAGTAACATTCATGACAATAAATAAAGAGAATTTGAGTTGAATTGAGAGAAAGAAGAGAAGAGAGAGGAAACACGTCCTCTGTGTGTCTCCATCTTTATGTTTCTATCAATATATTAATTAGGGCTGTCAGAGTTAACGCGTTAATCGCGATGCGATTAATAAAAAAAAAAATAACGCGTTACATTTTTTAAATCGCTGTTACAGTAATCGCGGCCCATTTTGTCCTCTGTCTGCTGGACTGGAGGACTGGAGTGTGGGACCTCCAGTCCAGTAGGTGGCGGTAAGGCACCTTCAAGTTGGTTGCTACACAAATATACACAGGCTGTTTTCGAAACCGCATACTACCGTACTGCCTACTACATACTGCGTTATATGTACTGTATACTGCATACTGAATGTGGGATTCAGTCTGCTACTTCAGCAGACCGACGCCGTTATCATCGCAGTATGTAGTAGACGAGTTTCCCAGAATGCATTTCACGGCAACCGGTAGCGGTAGCTGTAAAACAGGTGAACAGCTGTTTTATTTCCCGCTCTAGCGCTGTTATTATGTAACTTTATTAAGTTTTAATATGTTTTCATGTGAGAAAGTAACTGTTTAGATCCCAAATCTACGGCCAGTTGATCCAAACGACGGCTGTTTAGAAGTTTGCTCCGATGTTTTTCAGAGAAGTGAAGCTCTGCAGCGACCGGGACATCACAGAGACAGCAGCCGGTCTGCAGAGCTGCTCGGCCGGCCAACCTCCGTCCTCATCCCGGGGGAGAAAACCATCGCTAATTAACTTACCCACAGGTTCTTAGAGGTTTACCACCGGCTGGTTAAAGTATTTCTAGGAGATAAATGTTGGTCTCAGTGATGAAATCTCAATTGTGGCAGTAGCATTAGTTAGTGTGAATGTAAAGTGAAGCTTCCTGTGTGTATTGGACAGAAGAGCAGCGCTGCCTCGGGGCTCTGGAGCCTGACGTTACGTACAGAAATCACCACATTTACAAAAAATAAATAAATAATTTACAATGAACCGATCAGTCTGCAGTAAGTTTTATTTTATTAAACTATAGTTACGGTACACGGCTACACTACCGTCTTTGGTTACGCTCTGGTTACGGTTAGACGTCAGGGGAGCATTGCATTGTGGGATACAGTACGCGATGTAGACTGGTCAGATACTGGAGATATTTTCTGAATCACTACGACATCCGGGAACTTTTCACATACTGCAGATTTTGCTTTTGTTCGCATACTGTATACTGCATACTGCATTTTGGCCAAATCAGTACGTACTAGCAGTATAGTATGTGGTTTCGAATACAGCCACAGTCTAACATATATCCACAGCTCCATCCATTGATTTTTTGACGGCTTTGTTGTCAACAAATGCACATGGCCAGGCAGAGGTGTAGCAAAGTAAAGGGCAATTTCCACTGGATGCAATTCGTTTCAATTCTGTGTGAGTTTCATGCATCCTGTGTTATGATTAGGTACTAGGCCTGCTAGGTCTGGTCTAAAAGTTGTTTGTCTAGAGATTATAACACTTTGTCTTGGACTTTCAACACTTTGGAGTGAATGATTGTGACAGTGGCATTAGGTTAGATAACAATTAAACATCACAGTCTTGTTCAGTCACACTAAACTTAGTGTGGCAGTGGATGGTGTTTCAATGACATCACAGATTTATTTCAGTGACGTCACAGATTTGGTATTTAGATGGCGTCCCCCCAGTAAAAAATTTCCCACTACACCACTGCCGGTAGTTCTAGTAACATTCATGACAAAAAAGAGAACTTGAATTGAATTGAGAGAAAGAAGAGAAGAGAAGAGAAGAGAGAGGAAACAGAGGAAGAGAGAGCAGCCGCTGACTCGTCCTCTGTGTTTCTCCATCTTCATGTTTCTATCAATATATTAATATATATATAATATATTAATCAAACACTCAGTGATCAATATTTAAGTGCAGCGGAGCCTCAGTTAGAGAAACAGCAGCGACGACTTCTACAACAGGCTGAGAAGGTTTAACACAGACAGAGACTCTGAGTGTGTGTGTGTGTGTGTGTGTTTTAATGTGTTTCATCATCATCTCTTTAACCAGGGCCGGCCCAAGCCTCCATGGGGCCCTAAGCTAAATCTTTATTTTGGTGCCCTCTATTACTGCCAATAATACTATTTCATGTTTTACTCTGTCATTACGAATCATCACATCCTGGCAGGTTTTCACCCATCTATGGTTTTTATTCTGAAATGGCACCAAACTGAACTAAAAGTGCAGCCTGGGGTTGATTTACATTTCTTCAAATTGATATAGTAGCCTACTGGGATACTGAATGTCACCTATAGGTCGACTAAAAGAAACAAAATAAACCAACAGACAATGCATTTACTGTAAACACATCATCTGCTTTTTAAAATGTTTACAGAAAAGTGCAACAACAATTTGAAATGCAACAATAATCAAAGTTTTTTGTAATTACGCAGTGTTTCTCTAAGGATCGACAAAAGTTACGCACTACAGTTTTAAAAAGTTACTTGCCTTTTGGGGCCCCCCAATAGTCACGGGGCCCCAGGAGCTCAGTTGGCTTATGCCTTGGGCCGGTTCTGTCTTTAACGCTACTTCCTGTTTCTGTCGCTGCTGTCAATCAACACCAACACTTCCTGTTCAGATGTTTCACAATAAAAGTCTGAGCTCATTCAGATTCACAGCAATAAAACACCTGCAGAGCTGTGTGTGTCTGTGTGTGTGTGTGTGTGTGTGTGTGTGTGTGTGTGTGTGTGTGTGTGTATCTGTGTGTGTGTGAGAGAGACTCCGCCCCCTCTCGTTCCTCCTGTCACAGTCACTTTCATTCATGAGCGTCGTCGTGGTCGCGGTCGTCGTCACGGCAGCGAAGAGGCTGCATCAATTCCTCATGAACATCTCTCTGCTGCTGCTTCACACACACACAGATACACTCGGTGTGTGTGTGTGTGTGTGTGTGTGTGTGTGTGTGTGTGTGTGTGTGTGTGTGTGATGGAGTGAATGTGGGTCGAGCTGCTGCCGTCGGCTGCTGTAATAAAACTCAATGTAAGCATTTCTCATATCTCACACACACACACGTCTATTTATAGACTCAGTCTGTCAGTGTGTGTGTGTGTGTGTGTGTGTGTGTGTCACTCTGATTCAACTAGAGATGCAACAATAAATCGATTAATCAAACAATAATCGATTATTTAATTAATCTTCAACTATTCTGATAATCTAATAATCAGTTTGAGTCGTTTTTTAAAGAAAAAAAGCTCCAGATTCTCTGATTGCAGCTTCTTCAATGTGAATATTTCTGGTTTCTTTGTTCCTTTATGACAATAAACTGAGTCTCTGTTTGGTTTGTGGACAAAACGAGACATTAGAGGACGATGTCGTCTGGTGGTTTGAGAAACACTGAACGATGTTTTTAGACATTTTTTAACTAGGGCTGTCAAACGATTAATTTTTCTAATCACGATTAATCGCATTTTTTCCATAGTTAACTCGCGATTAATCTCTATTAAAAATATTATATATGGCGCTGTGGACTTTCAACACTCCAAAGTGTTATAATCTCTAGACAAACAACTTCTAGACCAGACCTAGTAGGCCTAGTACCTAATCATAACACATGATGCATGAAACTCACACAGAATTGAAACGAATTGCATCCAGTGGAAATTGCCCTTTACTTTGCTACGCCTCTGCCTGGCCATGTGCGTTTGTTGACAACAAAGCCGTCAAAGAATGAATGGATGGAGCTGTGGATATATGTTAGACTGTGTATATTTGTGTAGCAACCAACTTGAAGGTGCCTTACCGCCACCTACTGGACTGGAGGTCCCACACTCCAGTCCTCCAGTCCAGCAGACAGAGGACAAAATGGGCCGCGATTAACCGCGATTAAAAAATTTAATCGAGTTAATTTTTTTAATTAATCTCATCGCGATTAACGCGTTAACTCTTGACAGCCCTATTTTTAACATTTTATTGACCAAACAACTAATTTATTAATCGTTTAAATAATTGACAGATTAATTGGTAATGATAAATAATGGTTAGTTGCAGCTCTAGACTCAACAGATTCTTCTCCTCACATCACACACAGGACGGACTGATCTTTAGAGTTATTTGAACTCTGATCTACGACAGTATTAGACACATTGAGATTTTAACATCATAATAAAGTCAAAAACCTGTTTGTTTCAGAGGAGTTAAGTTGTTAAAATGAGGCCGTGGAGTGGATTTAATGACATTGTACTTCAGTGTAAGTTTCACAAACCAGGAGAATCTTCATCTTTTGGCTCATCAGCAGCACGTTGTCCTCAGTATCAGGACTGAAGAAAAGAATCCGCTGCTTTTTTCTCATGAAATTGACACTTTAGTTTTTTTTCTCATAACATTCTGACTTTATTCTCTTTTGTCTCGATACTTTAAAGGAGATGTGTTCTGCCTCTTTTCCACCAATTAAAACAGTTCACCTGGTTGCCATGGTGACGTGACGCTGCAGTAACAACAGAAGTCATGTTGATCTGAACCGACTCTGTTTGTTTGTTTGTCTGTTTGTTTGACTTTGTGATGAAAACGCTGCTTTGTTGGATGTTTTAGCCTCTCCTGAAGTCTGAGGTGTGTGACGGAGCTTTCATCTTCTCTACAGGTGTGTGTGTGTCTCTGTGTGTGTGTGTGTGTGAGAGTGTGTGTGTGTGTGTGTGTGTGTTGCTGCTTTAAACTGACAGTGATGTATTTGATCTTCAGGTGTAATCCGTCACTCGGCTGTGTTCGGTCTGGAGCTGCATCGTCTGTATTCAGAGTAGAAACAAACAGCAGCAGCTCTGGTCCAGGTCCAGTTCCTCTCTCTCTCTCTCCTCTCAGGTGTGTGATACCTGTGTTAAAGGGGTAGTTCACTCAAAATTGAAATTTGACTAAGGGCTGGGAGAAGTTTCAGAGTCCTCCGTGGCTTCTCTGAGTTACAGGGGGTCTCGGCGTAGCAGTGCATGTCCATATGACGGTTGCTAATGGATACCAACTGTCTTCGTAACAAAAAGACACACCAAAAAACATCCAGATACCTCCATGCTGCTCGTATGCAATGTTGGTCAATATATCTCCTCCCTCTGTGATTGTGAGAAAAACTTATGATCTTGGTAAGCTTTACAAAATATTTATCTAAGTTTATGTTTTTTTCTGTCTTGCTGTCATCCCCTGGCGTTAATGTTGTATACACTTATTTCATCTAACTGTATTCAGACAGTCCTGTGTATACTCTTGTTGTCAATAAAGTTGTTAAAAAAATAAATTAAAAAAAGTATATTTTAAGTTTAAGTTTATTTAGGATAGCCCCTTGAGATGCAGCATCTCGTTTTCGAGGGGGTCCCTATACAGAAACAATGCAAACAATACACAAACAAGACATACTATTACAATGATACAAAACACACAGAGACACAAAGCACAGCACACTGCTCACCCACTTCACCAACCCCCAAACCCCACCCAACTTATCATAGACTTACACTGAAAATGCACATAAACCTATATACTGTGTAAATGTAGATGTGAGCAAGTATACACATGAGCAAGTACACAAATACACAAATGGGTCTGCCCCAATAACAAGAGCAACACACATCGGAGGCAACAGTAAACCACTGCATCAAAAACATGAGCAACCTGTTCTTAATTGGGAAAATAGATCTGTTCGAAAGATATAGAAGGAGGTGATGGACTTTAACACAGGGGGTAGATTGTTCCAATCAGATGGAGCTTTGTATTTGAAAGATCGGCGGCCAATTTCTTTATGAATCATAGGCACCGTGAAAAATAAATTTGCTGTGTGTCTAAGGGGGTAGGGAGATGTATAAGGGACCAACAACTGTTTTAAGTACGGTGGGACTTCTGAGTAGATACATTTATGAAGAAACAAAAACCAATGAAACTGACGCCTGGGTTTAGGATGGAGCCAGGTGAGGGCATCATACATAAGGCAGTGGTGGGTTTTAAATGGGCATCTCAAGACAAATCTGCATAAAGAGTTAGTTAAAATATTGAGAGGTTTGAGGATGGAGTCAGTGGTGTTTTGATACACAATATCTGCATAATCAAGTATAGGAAGTATCAGTTGTGTAACTACCCTTTTCCTGACTTGAAATGAAAAACAGTTAATGCTACGATAAAGAGAACCCAAGTGACCATAAATTCTTTTGCAAACATAATCAATATGTGGTTTAAAGGTGAGCTCGGGGTCCAGCCAGAGTCCGAGGTATTTAAATTCATTCATTTTCCAAGAAATTGTTCAGAAAAAAATGAAATAAGTCTATATTTTAAGCTTGTTTGTAACGGAAGCTTCCAGTGTCTCAGTTCACTGCTCTGCCGGTGTCTGTGAAAATCTTGCGCAATTTGAGACTGAGACACTGGAAGCTTCCGCTACAAACAAGCTATAAATATAGACTTATTTAATTATTTTCGGAACAATTTCTCATGTCGGGGCTTCAATACAAGAGGGACATTACAGACGAGCAGCATGGAGGTATCTGGATGTTTTTTGGTGTGTCTTTTTGTTACGAAGACAGTTGGTATCCATTTGCAACCGTCATATGGACATGCACTGCTACGCCGAGACCCCCTGTAACTCAGAGAAGCCACGGAGGACTCTGAAACTTCTCCCAGCCCTTAGTCCACAATTTCAATTGTGAGTAAACTATCCCTTTAACACATCTCTCTGGTTAGTTCTGTGTCTGGCTCACCAGCAGCAGGGTTAGGGGTTAGGTGTCTCTTCTTCCTCCTCATCAGCTCCTGAACCCTAACCCCTGAAGCTTCTGGATGGAGCTGATGTGAATTATCTCTGAGCGGCTCAGAGTCTCCGGGTCTCGTTAGATTAAACGTCTCATGTGTCCTGAGATCCTCCTGCAGGATCTGGATTAGCCCGGTCCACCTGCTGCCACCTGGCCAGATTAACGGGTGGATTAGAGGAGTTGAACTGACGGAGGTAAAGCTGAAGATCACTGTAGAGATCCAGATGAACAGCAGAGCAACATGACATGACAGTTTTAAACGGGTCCATGCCTATGTTCCCTCTGGACTCTCTCTACCTATCTGGACTCTCTCTATCTGGCCTGTCTAGCCTCTACCTGGTCTTTTTTTTTTTTTTTTTTAATTAACATTTTTTTATTGATTCCACATATCAATATTTAACATTTCACATATACAATTTTCAAACAGTATACAACAAATTCTCCGCCAGGGAGCAGAGACATATATAAACATACATTCTCAAAGAAAGTTACCGTAGAGTAAATCTGAAGAAATAAAAGAAACACTTTTTCACTCCTGTCCTTATTTTCACATCTCTCTAACATCGTCCCTTATCTCCCATTGGAGGGTAAACAACATAATAAACATATGAACAATGAACAAATTTGTAGCCTGAACCAAGGGGATCCGTAATCTACCATACACATTGTCCTTACTGCACAAAGTCTGTTCTCAATGGAGACACAAAATTAACCCAGTTTTCCCAATAATTTTTAAAAGTCTCTGTTTTTAGTCTAGTTGAGAAAGTCAGCTTCTCCATTCTATAAATATTGAGCATTACCTCAACCCAATCCTCCATTCTTGGTACCTCAGTTTTAAGCCATTTTCTGGTGATGGCTTTTTTAGCTGCCACCAGCATTATTCGAAATATGTATTTTTCTCCTGACCTTGTAATCTCCTGGTTCTCTTTTCCCAAATATAAAACTTCAAATGTAAATGGAATTTTCACTTTCAAAATTTTTTCCATACTCTTATGTAACTCCTGCCAATAAGGGAGAATACAGGGGCATCCCCAAAAGATATGAAAATGACTGGCTTTATTCTCCCCACAAAGTCTCCAGCATCGTGTATCTCTAGACTTCTGTTGTGCTGGTGTAATAAAATATCTGACAATGTTCTTCCAGCCCTACCTGGTCTTTTTACTAAACTTAACAAACTCTTTTCTTTATTGCCTAAACCAAACCAATGGTGGGACCAAAGGGCTGTGGGAACATAGGAATGACCCCTTTTAAACGGCTTCAAACTGGTTTAGGAGACAAACCGATTGAAAATAGTTCATGTAAACACCTCGAACCGCCTCAGAGACCCCAGACCGGTTTGAAGGAGGCAGTTTAAAGCTTCTCTAAAGCGTCGGTCTGTCATGTAAACCTGGAAACAGGTTGATCTCTGGCTGCGTTCGATCTGCTCAGCTCAGGACTTCACGTACTCAGGTTGAGCCGTGTTGTCTGTCTGCAAGAACTCCACCGGCCCAAGACGGACTTGAAGAGAAACCTGTAAACTACTGGACAGACTAACAGACCAACATGTTGCAGACGCACTCCGACTCCAAAAGGCTCTGTCTTCTTCTCCTCTTCTCCTGCTGCTGGATTCTAACAGTAGCCATACGTCATGCTGCTGGTTAGTTAGGTTAATAGAAATAAATGTGACAAGGCTTAAATGACGATCAGCAACGCGGCATCCTGAGAGAATGATTATGTTTTTTTTGTTTGTTTGTTTTTTGCTGTGCTGTCCTTTTTTTCTTTTTTGTTAGCTCACCATCCTTCAGACTAGGGGTGTCAACATCTACACGTGTAAACGGGTAGGAATCATAACCGTTTAGAAAAATCAATAGCACGTCTTTTTCCCCCTCCTCCTCGTTCATTTCTCACCAATATATAGGCTAGCCTATAGTATTTTTAGGGGTGATAATGTTGCCTGAAAGCTTCAGATAATAAACTGCGTGTCAGTCCCCCCTCACTTTATCTCCGCGTAGCCTACCTGTCTCTCTCCAGCTGTCCTTTCAAAATAAAGGCCGGGGGAAAATAAACAAAACACCGACTCCTCCAGCCTGTACTGCGAAGGAGGCTCAACATCGCCAGGCTTTGTGTTCATGTTCCAGCTTAACAAAACCTCAAGCCCCGGTCCGAGTTAACACGGTAGCCTAGGTTACGAAGCTGGTTATCAACTTGCTCCTGACGCGAGCAGCGTAGGTATTCCCTCATCTGAACATCTGCAGGCGGAGACGCTCGGAGAGAAAGTAAACAGCAGCGGATCAGCTGATCTCTCCGTACAAACGCAGACAGGCGGCAGAAAAAACCCTGGTCTGAGTACGCTGATCATTTTTATCCAATGACTGAGCGACTGTGGGACACACATGCTTTTGTTTACAAAGTTGATCTGCTTGTGAAAAAATGCAATGTGAATACAAACCGCACCAAGTAAAAAAAAATTTAGTCCGCACCAAAGCAAGTGAACTATGGGACTTTCCTGGTGTGAATACGCTTTAAGTCACTTTTCAACCTTCAGAACTTTAGTGATGGTCCATCGACTTACAGCAGGTTGAATGACACCTCTGTCATGGCCTGAGGGGGTCTGTATCATTATGGTCTGTATCGCCTTCACTAGCACTAAGCAGCTTCCACGCGCGCACGTTCGCATGTACTGTAAACACCCAACCAGTTTACTTTGTAACCATGGATACACTCAAGCAGAAATCGTTAAGCAGGTTTCATTTAAACCAAAGCGTTTAAAACCGTCCAGGTAAACCACCGAGTGTGTGTGTGTGTGAGGTCAGGACAGTTAGTCGACAGGGACAAGAGACGGACTGCACCTTTAATGTTCAGGTTGATGAATCTGTGTGTGTGTGTGTGTGTGTGTGTGTGTGTGTGACGGTGACAGATGGACCTACAGCTCCACCGAGGACTCGACTGTGTTCACAACACCACTGTTTACACACACTGGGCTCTGATTGGCCGAATCTGGAGGCTCCTCTCTGCTTCACTGCTTCCTG
The DNA here is from genome assembly GCF_045865225.1 of Trachurus japonicus. Classification (NCBI taxonomy): domain Eukaryota; kingdom Metazoa; phylum Chordata; class Actinopteri; order Carangiformes; family Carangidae; genus Trachurus; species Trachurus japonicus. The sequence goes on from NC_140926.1 coordinate 838,492, forward strand.
TGTGTGTGTGTGTGTGTGTGTGTGTGTGTGTGTGTGTGTGTGTGTGTGTGTGTACATCTCCTCTGACAGTGTTGAAACATAATATTTATAGAAACAGACTTTTTGATGCTTCGGTCACTCAGGTGTCTCTGCATCTTCCCTCCTCTGTTGCTCACCCTGAGCTTTCTCCTGGTTTTCCCTGTTTAAAGGGTTTTCCATGGAGTTTTTCCTCAGTGGATGTGAGGGTCTAAGGACAGAGGATGTTGTTATGATGGGATGTAAAGCCCTTTGAGACAAACTGGTGGTAAAAACGGGCTATACTAATAAAATTGCCTTGCCTTGATGGAGGAGTTTCTGCTGCTTCAGTCTCTTTAGATGGACTCGTGGCTTCTACTCTGTTGGTGACTCAAGCAGCTGTTGGACAGAGAGACTGAGTTACTGACTGATGCTCAGGTCCCAACATCTGTCCCAACATCTGTCCCCTCAGGATGAGTTCACATGTCTTTGTTGATGGTCTGACTTTCCATCGTCCACGGCCTCGTGGTTTTCCCATCAGCCCCGGCTGCAGGCTGCAGGCTGCCTCTGGCTCTGTTTATAGCAACGTGCTAAACTGAGACGAAGGCGGAGGCAGATAAACAGATAAACAGATAAATAGATAAATGAGATGTTGGTCTCAGTGTAACTTCCTGAGTTTTATCATGTATTTATATCTGTATTTATTACATTAGAGGTATTAACGAGCTGCTGAGAGGCCAAGGCCGGGGAGGATGACCACGCTCTGATGAAACTAACTCACTGAGATCTGAACTGAAGATCAAACTTATGGTTGATGGTTTATGGTTGATGGCAAGGCAATTTTATTTGTAAAGCCCGTTTTTACCACCAGTTTGTCTCAAAGGGCTTTACATCCCATCATAACAACATCCTCTGTCCTTAGACCCTCACATCCACTGAGGAAAAACTCCATGGAAAACCCTTTTAACAGGGAAAAATCATGGTTTATGGTTTATAGTTTATGGTTGTTGGTTGATGGTTGATGGTTTGTTTTGCAGCCGTCAGTCTGACGGACAGCAGTGGATCCTTCATGTCAGAGTTTGGATGAAACCGTTTTGTCGGAGAAGGAGAGCGTCGTTATCCGTCTGTCCGTCTGCGTACGGCGGCGGCATATCCACCACTTTCTGGAGAACGACACTGGGTGTCGCCATGACAACATTCCACCGTTACTGTATTGTTGACAGCATAGACTGGTTGATAGACATCGGCCGTGACGACTTTATTTATAATCATCACCTCATTTTAATGAGAACAATACAGATGAGGTTTTAGCTTTATGTCACATTTTCACGTCACTATCACCTACTACTCTGATGTTAATGAAGTCTATAAAACGAATTGTTGAACAACAGGGTTGCCAACTTTTGGTCCTGGGCTGGAGTGAGATTCTGTTGGCGGGGGGGGGGTGCTGTCTATAATAATAATAATAATAATAGTAATGTTTATTGTAGTTTTTCTCTCTGTCTCTCTCTCTCTCTCTCTCTCTCTCTCACACACACACACACACACACACGCACACACACTATACCTGCAAACTGAGTAGGCTAGAGGTGTAATAGGTGACAAAATATATCCCTCTAGGGGGGTCTGGGGGCACCCCCCCAGGAAAAAATTGTGATTTTAACATGTATTTGAAGCATTCTGGTGTACTCTGAGAAGAAAATAAAGGGAAAACACAACATTTGCTTCAGATAAGAGGGAAAAAAGCAGATCTGTGGTTCCTATCATTGTATGGCTGGAGTGTATGAAACTGGTCTAGTGGGGAGCTGTGGCTTTTGGCCTGGACCAGCCTATTGAGCCTATTAATGAAAGGACAGAACAGACACGTCCTGTTCAGTCTTCTACTACAGCCTGATGATACAAGTCAGGTCCTGAAATGTGTGTTTCTCTTCTGTAATAAACATTCTACATACCCATTCGGAGTTTGCAGGTATAGCACACGTGCATGCGCAGTTGCGCACACACACACACACACACACACACACACACACACACACACACACACACACACCTGTTGCTGCGCTGTCTCTCTCTCCTCTGCTCTCTGGACTGAGCTGCCTGGCTGTACTTTTGTGCTACCCAGTCTGCATCTTGATGTTATAGTTTTCAACGGACTGGCCCAACCAGCCCGACCGCAGGCGTCAGTTCGAGCCGCGTTCAGTCTGAAAACATAACTCGGTCAGGTCAGGTTGTGTCTCGGGCTTCACTCTCTCCCTCTTTTTTTTGGCCATCGGATTCGGACCAAGTCGGGTCCAGGCTTCAGCACCGTGCCACTGTTGGTGGAGGGGTGGGGGGGGGGGGGGGTCGACAACTCCCCGTCCTACTGTGCTGTGATCACAGGCTTGAGCAGCCGTCCAATCGACACGCGGATAAGCATCACGCACCAATCAGAGAGCCTATTGATGAGTGCCAAAGCTTGCTTAAAATTTTTTTTTTTTTTTTCCAAATCGCTTGATTTTGGCGTGAGAATTGTTTGAGTGGCGTGAGAGCGTGAGACAGGACCTAAAAGCGTGTGACACACGCCAGATGCGTGAGAGTTGGCAACCCTGTGAACAAACATTTTAGATTAGCTGGGCTAACCGTTAGCTGTTAGCCGTTAGCAGTGTCAATAAATAACTCAATAAACGCTCCATGAAAAAATATTTTCTCCAGCGGATATCCTAGTTCCAACATGACTGAGCTAACTGGAGTAGTTTCATGTCGTGTCCCACAACGGGAGGGTTTTAACAGCTGACGTCCTGCTGTTAGCTTAGCTACTGCTGTTAGCTTAGCTGTCAGCAGAAGCTAAGCTAACGGCTACGATAGCCATGACTAGTTGCAGAGGCGTGCACACAGAAATAGTAATGTTTGTTCAATAATTCGTTTTATAGACTTAACAAACATCAGATTTAGTCAAAGTGGTTTTGGCAGCCCAGAGCCCCCACATGTGGTACCTACACCGGTGGCTAAAGCGGCGTTCACACCGGACGCGATAGACGCGAATATAATCGCGCCAGACGCTTCCATCGCGCCGCTTGGTCATTTTGGATCATTCGCGTCCATCGCGTCATTCGCGCTAGACGCTCCGCCCGTTCATTTGAAAACCGGTCTCAACCTGCTCTCTTTCCACGTCGATCGTGGCTGATATCACCACCGTTGCTGCACTGTACTACTGCTGTACAAGTCTCAGAAACACCGGAAAACCACCGCCGTCGTGTCTGGGTTCACTGTGTGTGTGTGTGTGTGTGTGTGTGTGTGTGTGTGTGTGTGTGTGTGTGTGTGTGTCCACTCTGTGTAGAAGACGGCAGCGGTGCCACACACAGCTCAAATACAATCAGCTTCTCCTTTATGTTGTTCTGAGTGTAAACAACCGTACAGAGAAGTGACGTCGTCGGCTTGAACTCGTCGCTGATTGGATGTCACGGCGCGATGCCGCCTGAAAAGTTCAATATTTTCAACTTTATTCTCGCCGCTTCAGACGCGCCGCTTCATTCGCGCCGCGTCTCATCGCTCCAGACGCTCCATTTGCGCCGCCTCCGCCTGAATCGCGTGTCATCGCGCCATTTACATTGATTTTCAATGTAGAGTTGCCGCTCCATTCGCGTCTATCTCGTCCGGTGTGAACGCCCCTTCACGCTACCAGTTAGCCGCTAACGCTACCAGTTAGCCGCTCGCTAGAATGCTACTAAAACCCACTTCCGTTGTGGTGTGACGCAATGGATCATGGGGAAATAAACTTGTGGATATGCTGGGCCCGGCTGCTGTTACCGTGGCGGCCAGAGATGATGGAGTGACACGGTAATGGCGTCCATTACTCAGAGCTGTCAGTGTGCAGCCACCTGACTCCACACGGCCTCAGCTGCTCCATCTGCACCTCCATCTCTGTCCGTCTGTCTGACTCCATCTGTCTGCTCCTCCTCCTCCTCCTCCTCCTCCTCCTCCTCCTCCTCTTCCTCCTCCTCTTCCTCCTCCTCCTCCTCTTCCTCCTCCTCCTCCTCCTCCTCCTCCTCCTCCTTCACTCCGAGCCGCTCGCAGCCGGAGAGACGGAGAGGGAGGGAGTGGGTGGAGTATGAAACAAGATGAGGCTTCAATGAGCCATTTGGGGAAAATGGGGTCGTCGCTGCTGCAGCAACAGAAGAGAAAATAGATAAATAAATAAATAAATAAATAACAGAAATATAAATAACTGCAGTCAGAGCCGGTGGGGTGATTGAACATAACAGCAGCGACGCAGCGAGTCAGGAAGAACAAATGTTCCCAGAGTTACAGCAGAATTATGGAGCGGGAAACAGCAGGAGAGGAAATGGAAATATAGAAAAAGTACATTTTAAAAAAGTGCGACAGAAACAAATGAACATAAAACTGAGGCTGTGCATGTGTGTGTGTGTGTGAGTGTGTGTGTGTGTGTGTGTGTGTGTGTGTGTGTGTGTGTGTGAGGATTATATTCCCCAGTCATTCAGCTTCCTGGCAGGAAGCCCGATAACGACCGGCTTTATGGTCCCTGACACTCTCCATTATACACACACCTGAAATTAGAGGGGAAGACACACACAGACACACACACACACTGACACACACACACACACACACTGACACACACACACACACACACACACACACACACACACACTGACACACACACACACATGTTGGGTGTGTTGGCCTCTCGCTGACACGCTGAACATCTTTCAAAGTGATGCTGTAACGTCCATAAAGAGACAGAGAGAATCCACTGGAGGTGACGGCTGCAGACGTGTGAATGTATGACATCATCATGCTGAGGTGAGATGATGTCATGATGTTCACTCAGGTGTTTCTGCATCTTCATCATCATCATCATCATCATCTTCTGTCATGAACTTCAGGTGTGACTGCAGAGCGCCAGACTGAAGGTGTGTTAGTACGAGTGTAGAAGGCCAGATATATTTCTAACGTTAGGGTTTACATGCAAAAAGGGGGGCTGCCGCTTCACCCGGCTGGCTCTCTGCTAAGGTGCTGGAGGTATCAAAAAGTGTCCAAACTGAAGGGAAAGATCTCCGCACACTTGGATCTATGCAATTTCACTTTATTAAAGGCTAAGCTTTCGGTCTCAGACGACCTTCATCAGAGCAATACACTGAAACAATGGACAGGCAGGTAGAAGAACACACAGGCTGTATTCAAAACCACATACTATACTGCTAGTACGTACTGATTTGGCCAAAATGTAGTATGTAGTATGCAGTATGCGAACAAAAGCAAAATCTGCAGTATGTGAAAAGTTCCCGGATGTCGTACTGATTCGGAAAATATCTCCAGTATGCATCTGACCAGTCTACATCGCCTACTGTATCCCACAATGCAATGCTCCCCTGACGTCTAACCATAACCAGAGCGTAACCAAAGACGGTAGTGTAGCCGTGTACCGTAACTATAGTTTAATAAAATAAAACTTAATGCAGACTGATCGGTTCATTGTAAAATATTTATTTATTTTTTGTAAATGTGGTGGTTTGTGTCCGTAGGCTCCAGAGCCCCGAGGCAGCGCTGCTCTTCTGTCCAATACACACAGGAAGCTTCACTTTACATTCAGACTAACTAATGCTACTGATACAGCTGTTAGATTTCATCACTGAGACCAACATTTATCTCCTGAAAATAATGTAACCAGCCGGTGGTAAACCTCTAAAAACCTGCGGGTAAGTTAATTAGCGATGGTTTTCTCCCCCGGGATGAGGACGGAGGTTGGCCGGCCGAGCAGCTCTGCAGACCGGCTGCTGTCTCTGTGATGTCCCGGTCGCTGCAGAGCTTCACTTCTCTGAAAAACATCGGAGCAAACTTCTAAACAGCCGTCGTTTGGATCAACTGGCCGTAGATTTGGGATCTCAACAGTTACTTTCTCACATGAAAACATATTAAAACTTAATAAAGTTACATAATAACAGCACTAGAGCGGGAAATAAAACAGCTTTTAGCCTGTTTTACAGCTACTGCTACCGGTTGCCGTGAAATGCATTCTGGGAAACTCGTATACTGCATACTGCGATGATAACGGCGTCGGTCTGCTGAAGTAGCAGACTGAATACCACATGCAGTATGCAGTATACAGTACATATAACGCAGTATGTAGTAGGCAGTACGGTAGCCTAGTATGCGGTTTCGAAAACAGCCACACACTCCCCAATCCAATCAGTGATATGCAGTACACCTGTGTGCACCCTGATGGTGGAAGCTCCACCTCTTGGGACTTGTAGTTTACAGGGTGAAACACAGTCAATTCATTTTTTCTTTAAACAATCTAGAAAAAACACATACAAACAGGAAACACCTATAAGAAAAAAAGGAAGAAGAAAGAAAACCAGTGCATTAATCGTGTGAGTGAAGAGCTATCTCTACCCATCTCTACATTCTAGAAAAATGTCTTGGATTACAACATAACATGCAAATCGAAATCCTCGTTCAGGCCCATTGGTTGAAGTGTGTCTAGAGTATCTATCCAGAATAACTCCCGTTGGCATTATAACCTTCTGTCCACATCTCCTCCTCTTGGCAATACAATGTGCTCAATGCCCTGAAATCCTAAAGAGGAGATAGGATGAGAAAATTCATTAAAGTGGCGGGCTACAGGATAGTTCACATCATTATGTCTGATGGAGCTCTTGTGCTCACTAATTCTTTGTTTTAACATGCGTGTGGTTTTTAACGTTAGGGTTTACGTCATTATGTTGATGACGTCATTGCGTTAACACATCGAGGGCGTGTGGTTATTTTCTTTGGTGTTGGGAGTTTGAACACAAAGGAACTTAATAGCTCTAATATTTTGTTGAACGTCACCATCGCTGTTATTATTTTAAAATCTTTTTGCTATAACTGCTTGTTGGCTCTTTTTCTAATTCTTGGATTTTGTTACAATAAACACGTGAAACTGATCATGGACCATTTGGATCATCAAACTCATCAAATACACAATCCAACAACTCCACAACGCTCTGGTGGACAAGTTGTGAGCTGCACATTCACCACGCTATGAGATAATAACACAACGTTACCACACAGAGTTGTTTTAGAGGGAAATACAGAGAAGGTTTTGCATAAATTTCCCTCTAAATCAACTCTGTGTGGTAACGTTGTGTTATTATCTCATAGCGTGGTGAATGTGCAGCTCACAACTTGTCCACCAGAGCGTTGTGGAGTTGTTGGATTGTGTATTTGATGAGTTTGATGAGGGAAACCAAGAAATCCCATAATGAGCCTCCATAGCGTAGCTCTGAGCAGCTCATGGCTCTGCTCCGCCGTTCTAAAAACAGCTTGCACCGACAATTAAAGGTGACAAACCTACTGCTATGCCTATAGGGATTATGGTGATGGGGCCAATTTGCCAAAATGTTGAACTATCCCTTTAAGTTCTTCAGCAGCTGAAGGCTTGAAATGAGGCTGCAGCTGCAGGAAATGGGAAATATTTGTTTTTTATTTTAACCAACAGTAAGAAAAAAGAAGAGAATTCATATTTATTCCAAACACGGCGACACTCAGACGTGGATGTGTGTAGTGAAGCATGTTTACCAGCTGTAATCACCCGTTTCTAACAGGAGGGAGGAAATGAGCAGCTCTGTTTCCCACTGTGTCTGAGTCTAACGTCGGCTCCAGCAGTCAGAGGTAAACACAGAAAGTTGGTTTCCTCCAAAGTTACCAGATAATTATCTGTGTGTGTTTTTCCTCGACGGAGTCTCAGAGCGGAGCAGCAGCAGAGAGAGGAAGAACAAAAAGATAAGATCAGTGGAGATAGAGGAGAAGATTCCCCCTGCTTCATCATCTGTCAGCCTGCAACACACACACACACACACACACACACACACACACACACACACACACACAGCGACAGCTCAGGTTCATTTAACAGGCTTCAAGAAGAAGAGGCGCTGGGGGAAATGTGGATGGAGGTGAAAACAGCAGCTCAAAGAGCGTGGAAACATTTATATAAACTTATTACACGGCTCTATTGAATGCTGCTCTCTGATTGGTCGATCGATGCGTTCTACGGTTTCTGTATCCACCACTTTATTTTCCCATGATCCATTGCGTAACACCACAACGGAAGTCGGTTTTAGTAGCATTCTAGCGAGCGGCTAACTGGTAGCGTTAGCGGCTAGCTGGTAGCGTTAGCCACCGGTGTAGGTACCAAATGTGGGGGCTCCGGGCTGCCAAAACCGTTTTGACTAAATCTGATGTTTGTTAAGTCTATAAAACGAATTATTGAACAAACATTACTATTTCTGTGTGCACGTTTTTGTAATTAGTCATGGTTATCGTAGTTGCTAACAGCTAACAGCTGTAGCTAAGCTAACATCAGGACGTCAGCTGTTAAAACCCTCCCGTTGTGGGACACGACATGAAACTACTCCAGTTAGCTCAGTCATGTTGGAACTAGGATATCCGCTGGAAAAAATATTTTTTCATGGGCCATTTATTGAGTTATTTAAGACACTGCTAACGGCTAACAGCTAACGGTTAGCCCAGCTAATGTAAAATGTAATGAATGGAGTGTCATGGCGACACCCAGCGTCGTTCTCCGGAAAGTGGTGGATAACAGACCGTTGCTAAGGACGCCGCTCTGAGAAGGAGAAGAACTATGCAGGATATTCACCTCATGTTTCATCTTCACCTTCATTAAACAGCTTGGGTCTCCTAAAGGGGGCGGAGTCACGGTCTGCTGGTCTCCTAAAGGGGGCGGAGTCACGGTCTGCTGGTCTCCTAAAGGGGGCGGAGTCACGGTCTGCTGGTCTCCTAAAGGGGGCGGAGTCACGGTCTGCTGGTCTCCTAAAGGGGGCGGAGTCACGGTCTCCTAAAGGGGGCGGAGTCACGGTCTGCCGGTCTCCTAAAGGGGGCGGAGTCACGGTCTCCTAAAGGGGGCGGAGTCATGGTCTGCCGGTCTCCTAAAGGGGGCGGAGTCACGGTCTGCTTGTCTCCTAAAGGGGGCGGAGTCACGGTCTGCCGGTCTCCTAAAGGGGGCGGAGTCACGGTCTGCCGGTCTCCTAAAGGGGGCGGAGTCACGGTCTCCTAAAGGGGGCGGAGTCACGGTCTGTTGGTCTCCTAAAGGGGGCGGAGTCACGGTCTGCCGGTCTCCTAAAGGGGGCGGAGTCACGGTCTGCTGGTCTCCTAAAGGGGGCGGAGTCACGGTCTGTTGGTCTCCTAAAGGGGGCGGAGTCACCGTCCGCTGGTCTCCTAAAGGGGGCGGAGTCACCGTCTGCTGGTCTCCTAAAGGGGGCGGAGTCACGGTCTGATTGTCTCCTAAAGGGGGCGGAGTCACCGTCTGCTGGTCTCCTAAAGGGGGCGGAGTCACGGTCTGCCGGTCTCCTAAAGGGGGCGGAGTCACGGTCTGCTGCTGGTCTCCTAAAGGGGGCGGAGTCACGGTCTGTTGGTCTCCTAAAGGAAGCTGTAGGAACAGTCCAGTCTGTTACGTTCATGTTAACGTGAGCTAGCCCCTTACGTTGCTGCTAACGTTAGCCTTAAATTACGATATAGCTGATTAATAATGTTGTTGCACGTTACTTTAAAAAAGAAATTAGTTATAGTTACTCGTTACTTTCCCCTAAAGGTAACCAAGTTGTTAACTGAATTACTAGTACATTATAAACTCACTCAGTATCCCTCCGCCTGTGTGGAGGGATACTACTGAGTGAGTTGGTTAGTTCCAGATAAAAGGCTTTTTTTCTGAACCGTTGAACTGAAAATAAAATTCTGTATATGACGTCCTACACTTTAATGTGTTTTATTATTTAGTGACGGGACTTATTGAGTCAAGTAACGATGCGTTTTATTGTCAGTAACAGTAAAGGCTCATTTATGCTCCACGAATGTACGAAATTGTTTGCGTCCGTTTCAAACGTTGTTACCGTCACTGCCCACATACTTTCATGCGTCCTTTACGTTGGCATGGATGTTCACCAATACATCCACCAGGGGGCAGCTCAGAGTCAAAAGGTTATGACAACAAACATGGCGACTATGGAGGAGATCTTGATAATGTAATTATTTATTAATTGTTTGTCTCTGTGTCCCGGTGATAGAGATGGGATTTATGGCTCTTTGAGGGGAGCCGGATCTTGGTGAGCCGTTCCTTTCAAAGAGCCGTTCAAAAAACTGGCTCATTTGACTGATTTTTTAAATATTTATTAAGTTTTAAGAAGCCAACCTGGTGGTAACTCATTTTATCTTGGAAATAATGGGGTGAGATTTGGAACAAAATAATACAAAATTAGATATCCCACTAATATCTGAGTTTGCACGCCACTTACGTAGACAATGGAGCAGCTTCAATTGACTGTTATGAACACACAGAGATGTTAAAAAAAAAAAAGAACGGTTCCCAGCTGTGACTCGGTTCCCATCGTTCATGTTAACGAGCCGTTCAATAGAATCGGTTCGTTCGTGAACGTCACAACACTACCCGGTGAACTGGCATCGAAAATATGGTGGTAGTTCCTCGCACAGTTTCTCCTCGAAAAGTCCAGCCATCGTGTCTTCTTTTTCTTCTGTCTGACACTGACTCTAGGCTACGTATCGGGTAGTGACGGCAACAGCGCCCCCACGGTCTCCGGTGGTACTGCTCCGTTTGGTGCGTATCCGTAAGCTTTGTGGAAACGGACGAAAAACGGACGAAATGAACGCAGAGTACGGACGAAAGGCTCCGTCCGTATCCGTATGCGTATTTAACGTTGAGCATAAATGGGCCTTAACAGTGTTGTAACGGGGGAAACAGTAACTTTTTTGATGATGATGTTGTTTTCTAACGCTGTTATTCCATCACTGATTCTATTATCCTTCAGCAGCTCGTACGTTGGCAGCATCGGCGCTCATCTCCATACCCTCAGAGTAAAACAACTTTGAAGTATTTGTACCCCTCCCCCACCCTACTACTACCACTACCACCACTACTGCTGCTGCTGCTGCTGCTGTATATTAATAATCTACCCTGTGGGCTTGGCCCTCCCTGCCCCCCCCCCCCCCAGCCCATGTTGGAGCAGCTGGTCTCATCAGAGCAGAGCATCATTAGTCGGCTCCTTCACGTCTCCGTGGAAACGCCCACACAACAAACTGATGAGTGAATGTGAATTTATAATTAACAGTTAATGAGGAGAAATCTCAGGTTATTATTATTATTATTATTATTATTATTATTATTACTATCACCTGTAATGTTCATGTTTATATGTATATGTATAGACTATATATATGTATATTATTAGACTGTGTTGGTGTTGACGTCTTCCCTCCCATCGTGACATCACGTTACCACGACGATGCTGTGGTCAGTTTCTCTTCCACATCTTCATCTTCTTTTTCTTCTTTATTATTTCTCTGATGATTCCTCCTCCCCTCCTCCCACTCCTCTTCTCCTCCTCCTCTTCCTCCCACTCCTGCTCTATTTTTATTCTTTATTTTCTGTTCATTCACTCGCTCCCACTGCTTCTCTGCTGCACACACACACACACACACACACACAGTAACACACACACACACTGAGCTGTCAGTCCTTCTGTTTGTATACATGTCGCTCTAATCTGCCTTTCTCTCACACACACACACACACACACACACATAAACACACACACACATTAACACACACACATGACGTGGCGAGGGGATTTAGCCGAGCCTCCTCATCTCATCTGACACACACACACACACACACACACACACACACCCACCGCCTCCTCTCTCTCTCTCTCTCCCTCTTTCCCTCTTTCCCTCTCACACACACACAGTCACACTCACACACACTCAGTCAGTCGTCGCCGTAGCAGCCAGAGAGAGCGGAGGAAAGGAAACCGGGGCGACCGACCGACCGGCGGCTGGTCGCGTGCAGCCGAGGTGATGATGATGATGCTGAGGATGATGATGATGCTGAGGATGATGAAGATGAAGGCAGCGGGAGTCGATACCGCCCCCGTAGAGAGAGACAGAGAGAGAGAAGGCTGAGTGTGTGTGTGTGTGTGTGTGTGTGTGTTGTAATCAGCCGTCATGCTGTACTTCCAGCTGGTCATCATGGCCGGGACCGTGATGCTGGCCTACTACTTCGAGTGCACGGACACCTTCAGCGTGCACGTGCAGGGCTTCTTCTGCTACGACGCCGCCTACACCAAGCCCTACCTGGGCCCCGAGGAGCGCAGCGCCGTGCCGCCCGTGCTGCTGTACGCCGCCGTGGCCGCGCTGCCCACGCTGCTGGTGAGTAGGCTACACACACACTAACCACACACACTAACCACACACACACACTCCCCTTCATCACCATCACCATCACCATCACCATCATCAGCAGTAAAGTTCAGGGTTAGAAACCGTCAGAACATGCAGCAGAGTCATCACTTCATTCATCATTTAATTAGTTTGAATTGATTGATTCAATTTATTGTCATTACACATGTTAAAGAAACAAGGAGTGCATATGCAGTATAATAGAAACATACATACAAAGTGCATGGGGATTATAATTATTCTTGCAAATATCCTTGATCTTTGTCTGTATGTCTATTGCTTGTATGTCTATCACTGCTTATTGCTTATTGCTGCTTATATGTCTTATTGTCTTGTTGCTACACGGTGCACTTTTGCCCAAGACAAATTTCCCCTTTTGGGGTACAATAAAGTTTATCTAATCTAATCTAATCTAATCTAATCTAATAATATAATATAATATATGTTTTTTTCCTATACAGATGTGCTATATGAATGTGCAGTAGTGCACTGAGTGACTAACCGCTGGTCCACAACCAGCACTTTATGACAGATGAATCTTAACAGCCCTATACGACACTTTTGTCGATCAAATGCATTTCGTTTCATTTTCATTTATTGTTTATTTGATGAGGACATGTAACATGCAGGGCTGCAGGTCTAGGGCCGGTCCGGTCCGTCAGAACATGAAGCAGAGTCATCACTTCATTCATCATTTAATTAGTTTTAAAGGGCCAACGAGGAGTTTCTATTTGGTTATAAAAAAGTCTGATATTAATGAGGATGAATCTCCGTTACCACTTGTTAATGGTCCATTTTAGATAAATCTATGGTTTTGTCTCTATGGTTATTTTGTTATTATTAGTGGTGGTGGAAATGCTGGGCGAGCCGACCAGCGTTTCTTTACTTTCGGTTTCGTGGCGAGTCATGAGAATAACGCCGCCGTATGAATCTCCGTTTATGGTGGGAACTACGACGGTATGTGATCGTCTTCCAACCTCTGACTTTAATTCTTGATGAATGAAAACATGAGTCTGTCTTGCACCGGTCAAAGAATTTCACGGTGCGGAGGCTCATAAATGTAGTGAGAAAACACTTCACTTTAACAAAACTCCTGGTTGTCCCTTTAATCAGGTTTTAGTTGATTGATTTAATTTATTGTCATTACACATGTTAAAAAAACAAGGCAACGAAATGCAATTTGCATCCGACCAGAGTGCATATGCAGTATGATAAAAAACATACAAAGTGCATGGGGATTATAGATATAATATAATATATGTTTGTTTCCTATACAGATGTGCTATATGAATGTACAGTAGTGCAGTGACTGTTTAAAGGGACAATGAGGAGTTTTGTTAAAGTGAAGTGTTTCCACACTACATGTATGAGCCTCCGCACCGTGAAATTCTTTGACCGGCGCAAGACAGACTCATGTTTTCATTCATCAAGAATTAAAGTCAGAGGTTGGAAGACGATCACATACCGTCGTAGTTCCCACCATAAACGGAGATTCATACGGCGGCGTTATTCTCATGACTCGCCACGAAACCGAAAGTAAAGAAACGCTGGTCGGCTCGCCCAGCATTTCCACCACCACTAATAATAACAAAATAACCATAGAGACAAAACCATAGATTTATCTAAAATGGACCATTAACAAGTGGTAACGGAGATTCATCCACATTAATATCAGACTTTTTTATTGTTGCGGAAGTTTTCATTCTGCCGATGGAGAAACTCCTCGTTGTCCCTTTAATTGATTGATTCAATTTATTGTCATTACACATGTTAAAGAAACAAGGCAACAAAATGCAGTTTGCATCCGACCAGAGTGCATCATGCAGTAGAATAAAAAACATACATTCAAAGTGCATGGGGATTATAAATATTCTTGCAAATTTCCTTGATCTTAGGATCTTTTAAATTCCTTTATTTATTTTTTACCAAGCCAAGCTTCTGTCCTTTTTACTTTACACCTCTCTTTTAGAACTGATAATGCCGACTGCTATGGTTCTGATGCTGTGCAATGCTGCTCTGTCTGTACGTCTGTCACTGTACTTATGTCTATTGCTTGTATGTCTATCACTGCTTATTGCTTATTGCTGCTTATATGTCTTATTGTCTTGTTGCTACACGGTGCACTTTTGCCCAAGACAAATTTCCCCTTTTGGGGGACAATAAAGTTTATCTAATCTAATCTAATCTAATCTAATCTAATCTAATCTAATCTAATAATATAATATATGTTTTTTTCCTATACAGATGTGCTATATGAATATACAGTAGTGCAATGAGTCCACTCCATGCACTTTACAACCAGCACTTTATGACAGATGAATCTTAACAGCGCTATACGACACTTTTGTCGATCAAATGCATTTCATTTCATTTTCATTTATTGTTTATTTGACAAGGACAGTGCACATTAATGATCAATTTGTAACATGCACATCACATCATGTAAATATGCCAGATTTAGCTCAAAGCTAATTTCCATCCAGACAGACATACCATACAGAAAGATAACAGTAGGAAGCTACCTGCATAAATGAAAAGACATAGTAATAGCAGCAGTTCCAACAATAAGAAAGCAGATAGCAACCTGCATAAATATAAGAGAGGACAGAGTTCTAGCAGCATTTATATCAGTAAAAGATAAGAAATAAGAAAACAGATAACAATGCCATGCACTTTAATGAATCTTAACAGCTCTATACGACACTTTTGTCGATCAAATGCATTAATGTTGTACTACTCCTTTCTCCTTCTGACTGAAGCTACAGTGTGATATATTGGTTATGTTGTGATATATGGTATTTTCACCATGTTGTGCTTTAAGCCTGTGAATATTCTCCAATATTTGTCCAGGTCATAGTTATCTCAAGGAAATATAAATCGAATGCAACTGGACTTGGTTATTTGTCTAGGAAGACGTTTTGAACACATGAACTGATGAAGCCTCTTGGATGAAGGTGAAACGTCTTTCTAGACAAATAACCAAGTCCAGTTGCATTCGATTTTAGTCTCGTCCTTGTCTAATGTTGTGTGACTGCAGATGGAAATGAGCTTTAGAGCTAAATCTGGCATATTTACATACTGTATGTTCATGAATATGCAGAGCCCTAAACTAAACTAATGAATGAAAATGAAAATGAAATGAAAAGGTCGTTTAGAGAAACTCCCAGAATGCCCCTGGGCTCGGCTTCTCCGCTGCTCTGTCACGTTTTCATCTCATGAAGCTGAAAAATGAAAACAAGAGCAACAAGCAGATGTTTGGTTCAGTAGATGTCACCTTGAGCTGCCGGAGCAGAGAGACACAGAGAGAGAGGAAACATTTAACTAGAGAATTCAGACGAGGGATTAATATAGAAAATATATGAATCAATAATAGATCAATACACAACAGGAAGATTAACGGATAATTACAGAATATCTGATAATGAGGAGTTGGTAATTACTGTTTTACTGAGTTAAAACAAAGAAACACTGTGGATGAAGTAGTGGACTCTGCTCAGTTACCATGTCAACGAAACAAACACACACACACACACATGGATAGGAGTTATTATGGGCTGTCTGTCAGTGATTATTATTGATCCTCTGATGGGATGTTTTCCCAGAGCTGCTGTGTGTTTGTCCACATGGGGGCAGCGCAGTTAACACGCCTTCACACACATTACCTGTGTTTAGCATTGATCATTGACCGTGAGTGTGTGTGTGTGTGTGTGTGTGTGTGTGTGTGTGTGTTGTGTGTCTGTGTTGTGTGTGTGTGTGTGTGTGTGTGTATGTGTGTGTGTGTTGTGTCTTTACAATCGGAGCTGTTTCTGAACACAGCTGCTGCCTGTTGCTGTTGGAAACCAGGTGGACGAGAGCAGAGACTCAGGTTCATCAGAGTGTGTGTGTGTGTGTGTGTGTTCTTGTACATGCTACGTTGTGAGGACCGGAACAAGTTTTTAACCAACAGAGTGAGGACGTTTATGAGAAGTGAGGACATTTTGGCCGGTCCTCACTTTTTCCAAGGGCTGTTTGAGGGTTAAGACGTTAGGTTATAATTAGGTTTAAACTAGGTTTAGAGTGATGGTTAAGTTTAGGTTATAATTAGGTTTAAATTAGGTTTAGAGTAATGGTTAAGTTTAGGTTATAATTAGGTTTAAATGAGGTTTAGAGTGATGGTTAAGTTTAGGTTATAGATAGGTTTAGAGTCATGGTTAAGTTTAGGTTATAATAAGGTTTAAATTAGGTTTAGAGTAATGGTTAAGTTTAGGTTATAATTAGGTTTAAATGAGGTTTAGAGTCATGGTTAAGTTTAGGTTATAATAAGGTTTAAATTAGGTTTAGAGTAATGGTTAAGTTTAGGTTATAATTAGGTTTATATTAGGTTTAGAGTAATGGTTAAGTTTAGGTTATAATTAGGTTTATATTAGGTTTAGAGTGATGGTTAAGTTTAGGTTATAATTAGGTTTAAATTAGGTTCAGAGTAATGGTTAAGTTTAGGTTATAATTAGGTTTAAATTAGGTTTAGAGTAATGGTTAAGTTTAGGTTATAATTAGGTTTAAATTAGGTTTAGAGTCATGGTTAAGTTTAGGTTATAATTAGGTTTAGAGTAATGGTTAAGTTTAGGTTATAATTAGGTTTAAATTAGGTTTAGAGTAGTGGTTAAGTTTAGGCATTTGTTTTGGATGGTTAAAGCAGAAGTAAGCGATCTGGTTGTTTTGGCTAACTTCCTGTCAGCCGATGGAGTTAGCAGTCCCCTCCCTCGTCCCTACGTCACCACATTCAGGCGCATCCCTTGGCTGCACACACAGAGAGGCCTGCCCCTTTATGCCGTTCTCTCTCCTCATTGGATAAAGGTTGTAGGATACAAGGAAAGTTTTCTCCTGGGCTCAGAGCAGAGCAGAGTGACTGACAGACCCGTGTTTCAGACCAAACACTCTATAGAAGTGATTGCTGTCGGAAGATACAACTATTTAAGACTTAGATTAACACAAACATTCACCTTACTGATAGCTTTAAGGTTAGGGTAAGGGGCTAGGGAATACATTATGTCAATGACATGTCATCACAAAGATAGATTTACAAGGATGTGTGTGTGTGTTCAGCAGCAGCAGCTCGTTATCGGAGCTGAAGCTGCTGTCTGACGGTCTGGTCAGGTCGTTAGCTCGGCCAGTTAGCAGCTGGTTGTGGTGAAGTGGTGAAGTGGTGAAATGGTGAAGGGGGGGTCGGTGAGGGGCTGAGGGGGGGTCGGTGGGGGTGGGGGGGTGAAGTGGCGGCGGCGGCGGTGCAGCAGTTGCACCTTGAATGTTAAGTGGTGTGATTAGTGCTGCAGTATCTGGTTCAGAGCTGACGGTGCAGAGACTCTGCTACGTGTCGGACTGTCTGCACGCACACACACACACACACACACACATAGACACACACACACACACACTGGGCCATCCCCATCCTGCAGCGTTGTCAGGATGAGAGACTGAAGTTTGCTGCTCACTGCAGACCTGGACCCAGAGTTCAGACCTGTCAGTGGCTCGTTTGCTTTGTTCTGATTCGTCGACTAAAACCGATCCAGTTGTTGCATCTTTCCTTTTTGGGTCGTTTGTGTTCCCACGGTAACCGTCCCAATCGGTCCAAAGTTTTAAATAAATGCCAACTCTTCTTAGCCTCGTAAAACCAGCCTCTCCTGGAAATGTATTATTTCATTTCTGAGGGAGAGTCTGGCCTCATCCCCCCTTTAAGCGTTTGGGCTGGGTGGGAGCTGGGCGGGAGCAGTAGCGTTGACAGACAAACCCATTCAGCCAATGAGCAAGTTGGTATCATATCAAACTTTTGCCAAATCCAGTTGGAAGAACAGCGAAAACGTCTTTTCCTTCAAGAAACTCAACAAGCGCCGACTCTTGCTCTTGTTTAACTGCTGTAATGGATGGTTGATGGTGTTTCAGCTGTTTTTAGGCTGCTACTGCCAGATAGCTCCGCCATGTTTGTTGTGGTAAGAGTCGCACAGTGTAGTGACGTCGGTCCCTGATTGGCCAACGTGCTGCGTCAATCACAGAAATCTGAGCGGCGACGCTGATTGGCTCGGCCTTCTGAGGGTTTCAGGCCAAACGCTTACAGCGGGAATGAGGCCAGACTCTCCTGAGAAATGAAATGAAATGAAATGTATTTCCGCGAGAGGCTGGTTTACGAGGCTAAAATGTTCTCTCATTGGTCAGAAATCTTAGACAAAAACATGGATTAGAGTTCTGAACGGGTCTGAAGATGTAAACCTGACCCGGTCTGAGCGGCGGTTGAAGCCGGGACCAGATACAGGTCCGGTGGAGTCCAGTCCATGTTGTAATGTGGACCTGAACTCGGTCAATAGAAGGGAAGCCGACCTGAGTCAAGTTCCTGTTGAACCATGTGACACCAGCAGCCGTTGTTTTGGTTGTTTTGTCCAGGTTTAACCAGAACAAACAGATCAGAGCACTGAGAGTCTTTACACTGGCTCCCAGTCGGCTACTGAACAGAATTAAAGTTCTGCTAAACTTTATTTATTTATATTTTATATCTTATATCTTTTCTTCTACTTTTTATTCTTCTTTGCTCTTCCTTTTAAAGGTACAGTATGTAAGAAATCTAAAGCAACTGGCCATCAAATCCTCCTAATATGTCACAGAGACTCAGGAATAATGTTCATACAACATGATGAACTCACCAACAACAATAGTACAGCCAGAGTATTCGCATTAAAAATCTTTTTTTGCTGCAAATCATGTTTATGTTTTGAATTTACGTGTTTACATGTTGCGCCACCTAGCGCTCTCTCCCAGTCACAGCGGCGTCAGTGGAGTTTCAGCCTCGGTCTGCTTCCACTGAGCTGCTGCTACGGCTGGGAGGAAAAACCAGATCGCTGTGTTTTGAATTTGACTGCAGTAACCGTTTTGGCCACATTCTTACATATTGCAACTTTAACTTAAAGCAGAAGTAAGTGGTCCGGTCGTTTTCGCTAATGCTGCGTTCCAGGCAGGCTTTTGAAATCGTAAATTACAGCTTCAAGTCACGACTTACGACTTTGTAGCGTTCCAGGCAACCCACTCGTGTTTCTCCGACCTGTTTTACCTGTGAAAGTCACTATAACGGCCACTCGTAACTTCTGACCCGTGAACTCGTACCAGATCGAACTGGTACCACTTCACGGTCGGAAAAATACGAGTTTCCTTGAACGCACCATAACAGTCCTCGTCCCTACGTCACCACATTCACGGCGTCCCTTGGCTGCACACACAGCCCTGCATGCCGTTCTCTCTCCTCATTGGATAAAAACTGTAGGATACGATAAAAGTTTTCTCCTGGGCTCAGAGCAGAGCAGAGTGACTGACAGACCCGTGTTTCAGACCAAACACTCTATAGAAGTGATTGCTGTCGGAAGATACAACTATTTAAGACTTATATTAACACAAATATATCACTTACTTCTGCTTTAATTTTATTAATAATAATGATAATGATTTACATTTTTATAGCGCTTTTCACGATACCCAAAGCGCTTTACAGAAACCATTATTCATTCATACCACATTCACACCGGTGGTGGTGAGCTACGTGTGTAGCCACAGCTGCTCTGGGGCAGACTGACGGAATTAGTTTCCTTTTTCTTTTCCAAGACAAGAAGTTTCTCTCATACCTTTTTGTTGACGGTTCTGAGGAAGGCGGAAGAAAACGCCAAAACCGTCAACAAAAAGGTATGAGAAAAACTTCTTGTCTTGGAAAAGAAAAAGGAAACAAATTATTTCATACGGACACAATGAACTTTCATGGTATATTAATTTTATTAAGTTAAAGCAGAAGTCAGCGATCCGGTGGTTTTGGCTAATGCTGCGTTCCAGGCAGGCTTTTGAAACCGTAAATTACAGCTTCAAGTCACGACTTACGACTTTGTAGCGTTCCAGGCAACCCACTCGTGTTTCTCCGACCTGTTTTACCTGTGAAAGTCACTATAACGGCCACTCGTAACTTCTGACCCGTGAACTCGTACCAGATCGAACTGGTACGACTTCACAGGTCGGAAAAACACCAGTTACGAGTTGCCTTGAACGCACCATAACGTCTTGTCAGCAGATGGAGTTAGCAGCCCCCGCCCTCGTCATGGATCTATTGGTCCTCGTCCCTACGTCACCACATTCAGGCGCATCCCTTGGCTGCACACACAGAGAGGACTGCCCCTTTATGCCGTTCTCTCTCCTCATTGGATAAAGGTTGTAGGATACAAGGAAAGTTTTCTCCTGGGCTCAGAGCAGAGCAGAGTGACTGACAGACCCGTGTTTCAGACCAAACACTCTATAGAAGTGATTGCTGTCGGAAGATACAACTATTTAAGACTTATATTAACACAAACATTCACCTGACTTCTGATTTAAATTTTTATGCTGTTCTGTTAAAATGTTTTGTCCTCATGTAAAACACATTGAGCTGCCTCGGTATGGAATGTGCTATAAATAAAGATCCTTGTCTTGCAAACGAACCGGACCAGACCGGACCAGACCGGTTCTTCTGATCCCGGCCCACTTGTTTTATTCTGGGTTGTGGTTCTGAGCCGACAGCCGAGGACAAACAGGACGAACAGGAAGTGGAGTTTGTCAGAAAGTCTCCAGCTGAACTCCGACTGCATCAGTCAGACTGTATCTTTATTGATTTTCCAAAATAAGATCGTCTCATATGGTTTCCATGGAGACTGTTTCCTCTCTTTCCTCTGACTGAGTTCATCCTGAATGAGTCGTTCAGTTTTTTTTAACTGTTTCCATCCGATCCGGTCTGGTCTGAAAATGTACAGTAAAGGGTTATTCCACCTGTTTATTCTGATGGAGCAGTTTCATTCAGTCTGAAGATCTCAGATACTGGTTCACAGTCTGAATCCAAACCAACATGTGACAGTTTCCTCCTTTACTAACACACACACAGACACACACAGTGACACACACACACAGTGACACACAGACACACACACACACACACACACACACACACACACACAGACACACACACACTCTGCAGCAGCTGTTCAGATGTTCAGCAGCTTCAGTTCTTTATTGTATCTTTAAACCGACATGTGGAGCTGAAGTCGATGCTCATGTGTTTCTCTGCTGACGTCCAGTGTGTTGTTGCAGATGAATGTGTGTGTTGTTGCAGATGAATGTGTGTGTTGTTGCAGATGAATGTGTGTGTTGTTGCAGATGAATGTGTGTGTTGTTGCAGATGAATGTGTGTGAACAGACTCACTGTTCTTCACTGTTTACATGGCTGAAGGCTGGAATGAGCTTTATGTCGCTCCGAGACATGTAGCATGTAGCAGACACGTGTGTGTGTGTCTGTGTCTGTGTGTGTGTGTGTGTGTGTGTGTGTGTGTCTGTGTGTGTGTGTGTGTGTGTGGATGGGGGAGGACTCACTGTGATCAATAATAATAATAATAATAATCTATTTTTAAATGAATCTTCGGCTCAGTCGCTCCTTCGTCACGCGGAGGAAGAAGAGTGTGATTGGTGCAGAATCAATCAGGCTGTTGCAGGTGCATTATGGGAAGTGTAGTTATCTCTAGGACCAAAGATGAGTTCATCTGTCTCCGTCTGTGTTTCTCTACTCTGAGGTGTAGAAAGAAAGACGACGTCAGACTTATTAGTCTTATTATAGAGTCTGATCACAGGTGTGTTATTTAAACTAAACCGGGGGTTCCCAACCACCGAAGTGTAAAGAATGAACGGTGTTCAACGACCCCCCAGTCGTTCTGCCTTGGATTACACAAATGTTGTTTAAAGGCTTAAATGAGATGTTTTTATGTGAAGAGTTTAGTGTTGTGCCGATTGCCGATCCGATCGTCTATCTGCGATTGGAAGGACGAGCGGCGATGTTTTGTTTTCTTGCCGATTTTACACACACACATACTCGCTACTTTTTTATTGATCCAATGCGCAATCTGTTTGTTTTGTTTTAATGAAGCCACTTCTCTGGCTGCTAACAGATACTCTGTCAAATGACAGTGTTTCACCAATCAAATGCAGCCACTGGCGACGTCCAATCAGACGGAGCCAGGTAGTCATGTGACCGCACACAACATCTCTGTGGTTAACAGGGTGGCCACTCCGCCTCACATTTGAGGAAACACGTTTAGCTGCTGTTGTGGCTGTGACTAAGCTGCCGAGGCCAGCCCTGTTACTGTATGTCACAGCCCGACGAGGTGTTCACTGATATGCAACAAATAAATTACGTCCGCCACGAATAGATTTGGTTTGCGTCAATCAATCAATCAATCAATCAATCAATCAATCAATCAATCAATCAATCAATCAATCAATCAATCAGGCTTTATTTGTATAGCACTGTTCATGCCCATGGCAGCTCAAAGTGCTTTACATGTTAAAAACAAGCAATATAGGGGACACATATTGGGAGACATAGGGAACACATGTTAGGGAGACATACATAGATTCGCAAACACATACACATTCACACAATAATTTTAGAACATTGGATTTTATCGGGGAAACGCTATCTAATATTCACTCATTTGCAGTGGGGAAAACACTAAATAAAATGAAGTAAAATAAATAAAATTGAGAAGACGAGAAAGACACTAGGTAAAATGAAATAAGATAGATAAAATGAGAGGATAAGAGAGATACTAGATCAAATGAGGTAAAATAGATAAAAAGAGAAGACCAGAAAGACACTAGGTAAAAATAAGCAGATGTAGTGGGATAAAATAGAGAAAAGAATGGGTGAATTAAAATAGAATAAAAAAGATAATAATAGTAAACAAATAAATAAGGAAATAAGATAAATTAAATTTAAATGCATGTTTCAGAATAATAGAAATAGTACGAGTCAGTTAAAAGCAAGGCTAAAAAGGTAGGTCTTCAGTTTGCTTTTAAAAATGTCCAGATTCTCTGCCTTCCTCAAGTCCTCAGGCAGTCGGTTCCATAGGCAACGTGGGCCGTAGTGATAAAATGAGGCCTCACCATATGTTTTGTTCGCAACTTTTGGAATAATTAAAAGGCCGCTGCCTGAAGACGAAGACGAAGAAGATAGGTAACTGGGACCGAGACCATTAAGAGCTTTAAAAACCATTAAAAGGATCTTAAAAAAAACGTCAACCACTATGGTTGACGCAATATCGTTCCGTTCATTGATCATAGCGCTCTTTCTCCGTTATTAGTCCTCACACACACAGAGAGAAGCGGCATGACAGCAGTGCACGGTAAAAGCAAAACTCATACGCCGCCGCCCCCCCCTGTCGAAGGGAACACGTGGAAAGCTCCGGTCGCAACCCCCCCCCCCCCGCACCCAGCACCCCGGCGTTAGATAGGTCTATCGGCGATCTCCTGGGAGGGCGATTGGGACGATCTGAGAATGACGAGAATGTCAAGATCGCCCAACACTAGAAGAGTTTGACCGTTTATTGAGCCGTTGTTCAGTTAAATGCTGTTGAGAAAGACGACATGTTATGTGTCGTATGTTTTATTTGGGAAACGTTGCCTCTTCCTCCTCTTCCTCTTCCCGGCGCCTTGCAGTCGACAGACGGATCTACAGGGGTAAGGGAGAAGAAATAACACACATCACCGGGAAAGACTCAATAACCAGACGACAGACGACCTGGCGACTGCAAAACAAGAAGAAAGCTGCATTTAAAAGAAAAAGCCAGAGAACTGTTTAAATCCCAGGTTGATTGCAACATGTGATCCACCTGCTCCAGCTCCACTGAGTGTAATAATAAACCTGTTGACCGACTCTAAACCACTTCATCACTTCACAGGAAACTTCACATCTCGGTGCGTTGTGGATCAAAGCAGAAGATCCTGAGATCAAAGCTGCTTCAAGTACAAACATGATTGTTGAGTTTCCTGAGGCGACGGCAGAAAAACCAGACGACAGAGGACTGGACCATCACAACCACATGACTGATTAGATATTATTATTATTATTATATTATTATATTATGGTGAGTTGGAACAAAAACATATTAAAGGATAATTACTGTTTTTTACAATCTGGGCCTTATTTCTATCATAAAATCCGATCATTTCCTCCCCCAGATAACTTTGGTGTCATTCCAAGTGGTTGTGATGAAATGAGCTCCAGCCGAGAGGCGCGTATATCCGTATAATGGAGTCTACAGCCTCTAAATAACACATTATCTGCAGAGAAACTCCTTCATTTCACCAATATTTAGTTCTGATAGGCTAGTGCTATTCCCCTCTGAGTCCGGGGTTAGCTGTTATCAACATCCGGGGTCTGTAGGTTGACCTACTGACCTCTGACCTGGATGATGTCATCTCTGAGCGCCGCGCGGCTCATTCTGATAATAATCATTCTGCTTCGGCATTCGGGTCCATTTTTATCTCAACTAGCCGGAGCTTTAGTGAGTCCAGGTTGAGGAGAGGAAGCCTGTGGAAGCTGAACTTCATCCAGCTGCAAAAATTCTAAATCTTACCAAGAATATTTGTCTTATTTCTAGTCAAAATGTCATTTCCAGTCAAAATAAATCTAATTATACTTAAAATAAGACTCATCACATTAAAAAGCAGCTTGTTTTTAGACACTTTTTACTTTTTTCAAGCAAATTTTCCACTTTAAATAAGTAGAAAAATCTGATAGTGGAGCAAGTTTTTCTTTCTTATTACGAGCACAAAAAACTTGCTTTCACTGGCAGATTTTTCTACTTATTTCAATTGAAAATTTGTTTGAAACAAGTGAAAATGATCTAAAAACAAGTTCATTTTTAGGTGATGAGTCTTATTTTAAGTGGAAAGAGATTAGTTTTGACTAGAAATGAGACATTTTGACAAGTGATAAGACAAATATTCTTGGAAAGATTTGGAGTTTTTGCAGTGTCCAGCTGCTCATTTTGTTCTGACAAGTCAGAAACACGCATAAACGAACCGTAGCATTAGCGTTAGCAACAAGCTCAGAGATGACATCATCCAGGTCAGAGGTCAGTAGGTCAACCTACAGACCCCGGATGTTGATAACAGCTAACCCCGGACTCAGAGGGGAATAGCACTAGCCTATCAGAACTAAATATTGGTGAAATGAAGGAGTTTCTCTGCAGATAATGTGTTATTTAGACCCTGTAGACTCCATTATACGGATATACGCGGCTCTCGGCTGGAGCTCATTTCATCACAACCACTTGGAATGACACCAAAGTTATCTGGGGGAGGAAATGATCGGATTTTAGGATAGAAATAAGGTCCAGGTTGTAAAAAAAACCCCGGCAATTATCCTTAAACTCGTAGCTTGACTTTCTTGTTGGTCTATATCACATAGTTGACTTGTTGGTTCTGACTAAGAAACTGACTTTCTCCATGGATTTTGATTAGGGACTTGACTTTTTGATTAGATTTTGATTAGTGTTAAAACTTGTTGGTCTTGACTTTAGACTTTAATTGTTGGTCTTGACTCTTCACTGTCTTGTTGGTCTTCTAGTTAAAAGTTGACTTGTTGGTCCTGATTATAGGGCATGAACCCCTTGTGGATTTTGATTAGGAACTTGACACAATACAATTTGGTTTTGTCTCATTGTTGCACTGCAAAAACTCGAAATCTTACCAAGAATATTTGTCTCATTTCAAGTCAAAAATGTCATTTCTAGTCAAAACTGATCTCATTCTACTTAAAATAAGACTCATCACATTAAAAAGTAGCTTGTTTTATTCACTTTTTACTTCTTTCAAGCAGATTTTCACTTGAAATAAGTAGAAAAATCTGATAGTGGAGCAAGTTTTTCTTTCTTATTACAAGCATAAAAAACTTGCTTTCACTGGCAGATTTTTCTACTTATTTCAAGTGAAAATTTGTTTGAAACAAGTGAAAATTATCTAAAAACAAGTAAATTTTTAGGTGATGAGTCTTAGTTTAAGTGGAAAGAGTTTAGTTTTGACTAGAAATGAGACATTTTGACAAGAAATAAGACAAATATTCTTGGAAAGATTTTGAGTTTTTACAGTGTGGTCTGGACTTAGAGCAGATAATGTGTTATTTAGACCCTGTAGACTCCATTATACGGATATACGCGCCTCTCGGCTGGAGCTCATTTCATCACAACCACTTGGAATGACACCAAAGTTATCTGGGGGAGGAGATGATCGGATTTTATGATAGAAATAAGGTCCAGAATGTAAAAAACGGTAATTATCCTTTAATTGAAATAAAAACCATGTGACCGTCATAGTGGTTTTTATGGTCTGTGTGATGTAAACAGGAGGAGGTCGAGGTCACTGTGACCCTGGGAGTTGAACAGGAAGATGAAGAACAAGTCGTCATGGTGACATTTTCTATCTAAAGGTCGTCATCGTCATCGTCATCATGGTCGTCATGGTCGTGGTCGTCATGGTGTTTCTAAGGAGCAGCTGAGGTCGACGTCGAGTGCAGTGATTCAGAGAGAAGAAGCAGAAGAAGAGACGTGACCTTAACTTCCTGTGACTCGGCTGCAGGCGGCGGCGCCGTGTGCTGTTCAGGGACCGCAGGACATCTGAGCGCTTCACATCAACATCAACCAGGAGGAGCGAACCAGAGGCTTTTAATGTGAAAAACCCCCGACAGGAAGTTAGGAGATTCGTATTGAATCATTTAAAATTAATTCTTCATCATCTTCTCCTCTGTTATGTGTTTGTTCAGAGACAAACCGTCCTGTCTCAGACTGATGAAGACGTATTCATTCATAAATCACAATATTTCCCATTATATTACGTTTTCATTTCAACATTTTGGCAAATTGGCCCATTGCCATAATCCCTATAGTCATAGCAGTAGGTTCTTTACCTTTATTTTTTAGGGAAATTCAGAGACTGTTGATGAAAAACTGTCCCTGAAGGCAACATGCATCAGCGGTTTTGCATGAATTTCCCTCTAAAACAACTCTGTGTGGTAACGTTGTGTTATTATCTCATAGCGTGGTGAATGTGCAGCTCACAACTTGTCCACCAGAGCGTTGTGGAGTTGTTGGATTGTGTATTTGATGAGTTTGATGAGGGAAACCAAGAAATCCCATAATGAGCCTCCGTAGCGTAGCTCTGAGCAGCTCAAGGCTCTGCTCCGCCGTTCTAAAAACAGCTTGCACCGACAATTAAAGGTAACGAACCTACTGCTATGACTATAGGGATTATGGCAATGGGGGAATTTGACAAAATGTTGAACTATCCCTTTAACATAATGTTCAATCTTATAATTAGATGTAATTAACGTAAAGTCAATATGTTACAGTAGCTTTTTGTGGTGGAACTCCCATCATGCATTGTGTTGAGGACAGTGTGTGTGTGTGCGTGTGTGTGTGTGTGTGTGTGTGTGTGTGTGAGTGAAGTGACAGTAACGTGTTTTGACTCTGCTGCTCTTCTGCTTCACGCCTCTGACCGGTTTTATTCTCCATGGCGATGGCAGCCGAGGCTCATGGGTAATGCAGTCAGTGTTCAGAGTCAGGACGTTAGAGGACAGGTGAGACGCCCGAGGAGGGTTAGAGTGATGATGTCACAGAGTGAAGCTGTGATGTCACGGAGTGAAGCTGTGATGTCATAGAGCAGGACGTGTGGTATCAAGCTTATAGAATAGGATCACATTATCCACCTTTTTCCGTACGGTAAAAACATAGCCTGTTTTGCCGGTTTTGCTCTTCCGGTGGAATTTTATGTTTACGTTTCCATGGTTTCAATAGTCGCGGTAAATGCATGGATTTTCTTCTCTTTTTTTCTTTTCAATGTAGGCTAAATGTGTAAAAGGCATGGATCATCACAGCAGCTTGTAACAGTGGATATCACACAGACTGACATCCGTGTTAAAAGCCAACGTTAATCCACCACTTTCCGGAGAATGACACTGGGTGTCGCCATGACGATCCATCCCACCGTTACTGTATTGTTGATATCATAGACTAGTTGATAGACATCGGCCGTGATGACTTTACTTATAATCATCACCTCATTTTAATGAGAACAATACGGACGAGGTTTTAGCTTTATGTCACATTTTCACGTCACTATATCACCGTTGTGACGACTCTGATGTTTATGAAGTCTATAAAACGAATTGTTGAACAAACATTTTAGATTAGCTGGGCGGCTAACCGTTAGCTGTTAGCCGTTAGCAGTGTCAATAAACAATAACTCAATAAACGGCCCATGAAAAAAATATTTTTTCCAGTGGATATCCTAGTTCCAACATGACTGAGCTAACTGGAGTAGTTTCATGTCGTGTCCCACAACGGGAGGGTTTTAACAGCTGACGTCCTGGTGCTAGCTTTGCTGCTGCTGTTAGCTGTCAGCAACAGCTAAGCTAACGGCTACGATAACTATGACTAATTACAAAAACGTGCACATAGAAATAGTGCACAAAATAGTAGTTTGTTCAATAATTCGTTTTCTAGACTTAACAAACATCAGATTTAGTCAAAACTGTTTTGGCAGCCCGGAGCCCCCACATTTGGTGCCTACACCGGTGGCTAACGCTACCAGTTAGCCGCTAACGCTACCAGTTAGCCGCTCGCTAGAATGCTACTAAAACCCACTTCCGTTGTGGTGTGACGCAATGGATCATGGGAAAATAAAGTGGTTAATAGATCCATGCGTTTACCGCAACTATGACAACGACTGGAAACCATGTAAACGTAAAGGTACAATTCCACCAAACCGGCTTCTGGTTTTGACCATAGTAGACGACGTTTGGAAACTTGTGGATATTGATGTTTTATTATTGATTATTGTAGCCTATATTCTACTGGTCTGAGGTCAGTGTTGCTCTGGTTTCACCGTCGCAGCTCGCTGAGTGTTGGTTGGTTGGTGGACGAGCGACAGAACAAAGTGAATATTCAGACACACATTTATTATTCAACCAACCTTTATTTAAACTCAGGAACAGACAGACACGAACATGATGAGGAACACAAACACAAACACAATCAAATCCAAACACAACAGCAGAACACAGAAACACAACAACAGTGATGAGAGTCTGAACAGAGCAGCTGAACATCTGGAACATCTGGAACATCTGGAGGTGAATGAGAGGAGATTAAAGATTTAAACTGAGAGGAGAAACAGAGTTCAGATGAAGCTGCTGCAGTCGAGTCTGCAGAGGAACCAATCAGGAAGAGGAAGAGGAAGAAGAAGAATAAACCTTTGTTTAGTTTGGGTCTTTAGATGATGTCATTGAAGTTCAGCTACAGACCAGAGGAGTGTGATGTCACAGTGATGTCACAGTGACGTCACAGCAGCAGGTTGTTAGTGAGTGAGTGAGTGAAGGCAGCTTCGGTCTGGATAGATAGATAGATAGATAGATAGATAGATAGATAGATAGATAGATAGATAGATAGATAGATAGATAGATAGATAGATAGATAGATAGATAGATAGATAGATAGATAGATAGAGAATACTTCAAGTTAGTCCAGTAGTTCACACAACAATGACACAAAAAAGATGAACACAAAAAACATTTTAACAAGTGTTATATAAAACGACTGCAGCAGGACGATTCATCGATGTTACTGTAATTAAAACTAATATTTTAACCCAATTAACAGTTTTATTCGTATAATCTTGAATAATTAATGAGCTCCTTCCTCAGAGGACAGGAGTGTGTGTGTGTGTGTGTGATGATGTCAGTGATGACGTCATCAGTAAACCCCAGAGCTGCAGGAGGCGTTACATTGACTCTGGCTGTGTAGTAAATCTCCCCCTATCACGGATGTAGTTCACTAACTAGTGTGTTCAACATTTTGTAGTGTTGTTCAAATTCTCCACAATTAATTTCACCTACTATGTAGTGGATGACAAAACACCCACAATGCACCACAAAATTGAGTGAACAAGCGATGTACACTACTTTCTACTCCCGTATGTATCCCACAATGCAATGCGGTCGTGTTTTGCCAGAGAAGAGCAGCAAGCTAATTAGCATGTTAGCTAGGATTTATTTAGGTTATTTAGCAGTAAACTCCTCAGACGTATTTGCCTTCGCTCCGTTTGCCTGAGCAGCAGGAGTTGGGCAGCAGCATCCCAACATTAACAGGCAGCATTAAATCAATCTGATAAAGAAACTGTAGTAGAATATGGAGGAAATACCAGCTAACGAGCTAAGCTAATAGCCACAGAGCCGTTACAGCTCACGGTCGGGACACACAACAGTAGTCGACCAAACCAAACTTCAGATATTTCAACAGTTTATTGTCCGAGTAACACAACCACACAGAATCACATCCTAAAATGTTCCCGCAAGTGTCTGGTTTTTATTATTTTATTTTTATGTGTCCGGTTTGTTTCATACATCCATGGTTTGTTTACATGATTCTCGGTGCGTCTGCTACGTCACAGCAGTAGGCTAACACGCTAACACCTGGAGCATCAGCTGACGCAACCACGTCCAGAAAATGACCGTCTAGTGTCTGAATTCTCCTCCCGTCGTTCCCTACATCGTCTACATGATGTAGTGGAGAGGGAGGGAGTGGATGATTTCGAACACAGCCAGTGTGTGTCAGGACATAGAGATGATTGATCAAGTGTGTGTTGTTTTCTGCTCCAGTCCAAACATCCAGTCAGCAGCACCATGTTGTGTGTGTGTACAGGTGTGTGTGTGTGTGTGTGTGTGTGTGTACAGGTGTGTGTGTGTGTGTGTGTAGAAACAACAGTAATGATCCAGATGGTTCAGTGTGTGAGCGACGCAGCACGCCGTGACCAGACAAAGAGCAGAGAGAAGAGAGTTACTGTTACACTACATCTACTGCTGCTGAGAGATGGATGTGGATGTTTCACAGCTCAGACTCAGAGAGGAGGAGACCAGAGAACCACTCCACTCTGGGTCTGATAGGGTCTGGAGGGTCTGGTGGTCACCTAGAAAA
The DNA here is from genome assembly GCF_045865225.1 of Trachurus japonicus. Taxonomy (NCBI): domain Eukaryota; kingdom Metazoa; phylum Chordata; class Actinopteri; order Carangiformes; family Carangidae; genus Trachurus; species Trachurus japonicus. The sequence continues at coordinate 869,565 of NC_140926.1, forward strand.
AAGAAATGAAAGAATAAAAAAGATCATGACATCATTAAAAGAAAATTAGAGCCATATTTTCATATTTTGTTTGATCATGGGAGCCATCATGTTTTCAGACCGCTCTCACACAACAAAAACTCTACATCTTTCCAAGAATATCTGTCTTATTTCTTGTCAAAATGTCTCATTTCTAGTCAAAACTAATCTCTTTCCACTTAAAATAAGACTCATCACCTAAAAATGAACTTGTTTTTAGATCATTTTCACTTGTTTCAAACTAATTTTCACTTGAAATAAATAGAAAAATCTGCCAGTGAAAGCAGGTTTTTTGTGCTCGTAATAAGAAAGAAAAACTTGCTCCACTATCAGATTTTTCTACTTATTTCAAGTGAAAATCTGTTTGAAAGAAGTAAAAAGTGTCTAAAAACAAGCTGCTTTTTAATGTGATGAGTCTTATTTTAAGTAGAATGAGATTAGTTTTGACTAGAAATGACATTTTGACTAGAAATAAGACAAATATTCTTGGTAAGATTTTGAGTTTTTGCAGTGCAGTTTTCCGTTTTACTTTTCTTTTACGTATCATGACTCTTAAGTTGTGTGTGTGGATGTGGACACTGCAAACCAGACACGAATAAATCGCTATTTTTGATTCAAGAGATGCAGTGATTGTTTTTTAAATGATGATGATTAAATCTGTCCAGACTTCAGTCGTCATGAGACACTGAGGTTGTTACAGTCTGTTGATGTCTACTGTTCATCACTGTTCATTCAGCACAGACACGTGTTGGCTTCAGTGTCCCAGAGGAGCTGGGGATCGAACCAGCGATCCTCAGGTCAGCAGCAGACATCAAAGAGAGTTCATTACATCAAGATTGTTGCTCTGTCGACTTGTTTAATCGTGATTAATGGGGGAAAAAAGCTGGCAATATAATAAATAATGTGTAGATTTAACATTTACACATTTTACACGAGCATTTTTTATTTTTCTTCCTTTTTCTGATCATATATCTTTTTTATCCTCAGTCCAGGTGTTAAAGGGAAAGTTCACCCAAAATTTAAATGTCCCTCATTATCTCCTCCCCCTCATGTGGACTAAGGGCTGGGAGAAGTTTCAGAGTCCTCCGTGGCTTCTCTGAGTTACAGGGGGTCTCGGCGTAGCAGTGCATGTCCATATGACGGTTGCAAATGGATACCAACTGTCTTCATAACAAAAAGACACACCAAAAAACATCCAAATACCTCCATGCTGCTCGTATGTAATGTCCGTCTTGTATTGATACTTATCAGTAGGTGACGTCACGACGCGTTCCACCTGGCCGCCGCCATGCTGGGTACCGAACACTGAGTTAACCTCTATTCAGCTCAGTGCAGCCACATCCTCTCTGACCAGAAATGACTGCTGCCTGATATTTGGATATGGATATTTCTCATTCTGATGGCCTTGCCTTGAAAGCACACACCATTTCTGCTGAGACGATCTTTGACAGTGCGGTGCGCCGCTCTCTCTCCCGTTAAAAGTTAATCTAGCTCACCCAGCGGACCTCCTCTCTCTCTCTCTCTCTCTCTCTCTCTCTCTCTCGCTCGCTCTGTCTCTCCAAATACACGAAAAGCCAAATCAAATCAGAAATGCGTAGCCCACTTCTTTTTAACTCACAGACATTTATTTTCATAAAGTAATAAAATATCTGGACATTTTGCCACCGTTAACATTGAGACAAAAGGCTGCAGGAATGGAAGAAGAATTCGGCAAATCATCTTATCACGCAAAAAGTCACAACAAACAGGTTTTGCACAATGGTTTGCACAGATAAGTCTTAAAATATGTGCAACACCTTCTCATCACAATCCACACCATCTACACAGCTACGTTATCAGCTCAGCTGTTATTAAAACCCAACTCATCAGGACGCGATGACCACCACTCACATTAAACAAACCGTTAACTATTAATCCACACTCAAACCGAGGCAGCAATAGTGTTAACTGTACTCAACAAGCTGTTATTACAAGGTTTACAACAGATATGACAGACAACCTGGGCCGTGTGTGTGCGATAAGAAAGGGGGGAGGGAGGGAGGGAGAGAGGAAAAGTAGGTAAAAACCTGCTAGCTGCTAACTGTTAGCTACCGTAGCTCAGGCGTCGGTCTCCCGTCAGGTAAAAGCTGCCGTTTATTCCTCAGATGAAGCTCATGTTGAGCCTCTCCGGTACAGTTATCCATCACTGCTGTTGAATTAGCCGCTAAACTGCTGGACGCTAAAACCGAGGGGGGCGTCTGTGTGTTTACAATTCACGAAAGCAACGTGAACGTACGTGCTGCTCACACTCAGTAGAGTGAGGCAGCCTCCCTTGGCGTACATGTCTCCCAAGCTGTTTAATGACGGTAAAAAATGAAACAAAGTAAATATCCTGCATCGTTTCTCTTTTCTGTGCTGCGCTGATCAGAGCGGCGTCCCTACCTAGTGTATTTTACTTAGCAACGATCTGTTAAACAGGAATAACAGACTGTTAAATGCAAAATCAAGATGTAAATAAATATCAGATATATCAATAAATTATCGGAATACGACATTCAATAGTGCCATGTAATAAAAAAAGGTTTATCCACTATTTTTGTGAGATTTGATGTCACAGCCCATAGACTGCCTTTGGAAGTCGGTACCCAAGATGGCGCTGTGACCAGCTGCGAACGCTGTGTGACGTCACGTGATATCTATCTATTGAAGCCCCGGAATTGTCCCGAAAAAAATTAAACAAGTCTATAGGCTATTTCAAGCTTATTTGTAGCAGAAGCTCCTCTTCCTGGTTCGTCAAATTTGGACGAACCGGGAAGAGGAGCTTCGAGAAGCTTCCGTTACAAAACAAGCTTGAAACAAGCTTGAAACTATCCCTTTAATAACCCTGAGCGTCACTTCACTGCAGGCTGTAAACTGTTAGACTGATGTTCAACAACATCCAGACTGTGGAATCGGATGGTGAACACACAGTTAGTTTCCTGGATACAGGCGACAACACACAACTGTGTCGTCTCCATAGAAACACGTCTTCAGCTGTAAAGTGTGACTGTGACTCTGAGTCGGTGTTTAACGTTAATGTGCTGATGACCCGTATGGAACTTCCTGCTGATGTTTCACAGTAAAAGCAGCTCTAAGCCATCACGCACTCTGGGCTTTTATTATACACTGCAAAAACCCAAAATCTTACCAAGAATATTTTTCTTATTTCTAGTCAAAATGTCATTTCTAGTCAAAATAAATCTCATTCTACTTAAAATCAGACTCATCACATTAAAAAGCAGCTTGTTTTTAGACACTTTTTACTTCTTTCAAGCTGATTTTCACTTGAAATAAGTAGAAAAATCTGATAGTGGAGCAAGTTTTTCTTTCTTATTACAAACACAAAAAAACTTGCTTTCACTGGCAGATTTTTCTACTTATTTCAAGTGAAAATTAGTTTGAAACAAGTGAAAATGATCTCAAAACAAGTTCATTTTTAGGTGATGAGTCTTATTTTAAGTGGAAAGAGATTAGTTTTGACTAGAAATGAGACATTTTGACAAGAAATAAGACAAATATTCTTGGAAAGATGTTGAGTTTTTGCAGTGCAGTAAAAGCAGCTCTAAGCAGTCACGCGCTCTGGGCTTTTATTGTGAAGGGCTTCATCATCATCATCACATGGTCTGTTACTGAGGTTTCACCTGTGTGGCGTTCACTGACATCACGTCACTCTAATCACTCTAATTAGTCACATGAAGTCTTTTTATTTTTCTGTTTGTCAGGTTAGTTCCTTAGTGTGTTGGCGGCCATGTTGTCTCTGAGTGTCTCTCTGCTCTCTGATTGGTTGGTCACAGTGTGTGTGTCTCTCTCTGCTCTCTGATTGGCCCAGATCACCATCACAGAGACCGTCCTCTTCCTGGTCCAGTACACGTCCAAAGAGTTCGACCGCTCCGAGAAGACGGTCGCCACGGGAGACTGTTGCTACCTGAACCCCCTGGTGAGGAGGACATTCAGGTTCCTGGGTGAGTAGCCTACACTCACACACACACACACACACCACAACACACACACACACACACACACTCACACACACACACACACACACACACACACACACACACACACACACACACACACACACACACACACACACACATATGCGTTCAAAAGAGTGATACATTTACATCACTACACTGCAAAAACTCAAAATCTTAGCAAGAATATTTGTCTTATTTCTAGTCAAAACAAATCTCATTCTACTTAAAATAAGACTCATCACATTAAAAGCATCTTGTTTTTAGACACTTTTTACTTCTTTCAAGCAGATTTTCACTTGAAATAAGTAGAAAAATCTGATATTGGAGCAAGTTTTTCTTTCTTATTACAAGCACAAAAACACTGGCAGATTTTTCTACTTATTTCAAGTTAAAAAAGTGAAAATGATCTAAAAACAAGTTAATTTTTAGGTGATGAGTCTTATTTTAGGTGGAAAGAGATTAGTTTTGACTAGAAATGAGACATTTTGACAAGAAATAAGACAAATATTCTTGGAAAGATTTAGAGTTTTTGCAGTGTAAAAACCGTTTCAACCTATTCAGGGTCATAAAGGTTCATAAAGGTCTACTCCCTTTGGCTCTGTGCTAAAACAAGGGATGGCTTCATCACTTGTGTCATAGTCAGATGTGTTTACGTGAACTATCCGAGCACTGTCGTGAAACAGCTGATGGAAACGCGCAGCCGTCTACTGGCGGCAGCGCGCAGTGATACGAAGGGAGAGAAAATAGCGCCCACACTGCAAAAACTCAAAATCTTTCCAAGAATATTTGTCTAATTTCTTATCAAAATGTCTCATTTCTAGTCTAAACTAATCTCTTTCCTCTTAAAATAAGACTCATCACCTAAAAGTTAACTTGTTTTTAGATCATTTTCACTTGTTTCAAACTAATTTTCACTTGAAATAAGTAGAAAAATCTGCCAGTGAAAGTAAGTTTTTTGTGTTTGTAATAAGAAAGAAAAACTTGCTCCACTATCAGATTTTTCTACTTATTTCAAGTGAAAATCTGCTTGAAAGAAGTAAAAAGTGTCTAAAAACAAGCTGCTTTTTATGTGATGAGTCTTATTTTAAGTAGAATTAGACTTGTTTTGACTAGAAATAAGACAAATATTCTTGGTAAGATATTCGAGTTTTTGCAGTGCAGCGATTGTGACTTTTTCGTGGGGAAAGTCACTGTTGATGCATGTAACTGCTTATAGAGGCCATATAGATTCATGTCAAAAGACCCGAACTATCCCTTTAACGTACCTGGCTCAGGATGAAGCTGCTCTGCCCCCCCCCCCCGTCATGGTGGATTAGTCTCTAACACGGCTCATGTCTTAGTGTAACGTCTTCATGTCTTTAAGCCTTTAATGTTAATGATGTCACTGAGCTCTGACTTTCTATTAACGATGAGCAGTGATGAAGCTGCTGCTGCTCCTCCTTCCTCCTCCTCCTCCTCCTCTTCCTCCTCTTCTCTCCTCCTCTTCCTCCTCCTCTTCTCTACTCCTCATCCTCTTCCTCCTTCCTCCTCCTCCTCCTCCTCCTCCTCCTCCTCCTCCTCTTCCTCCTCTTCTCTCCTCCTCTTCTTCTCTCCTCCTTCTCCTCCTCCTCTTCTTCTCTCCTCTTCCTCTTCCTCCTTCTCCTCCTCCTCCTCTCCTCCTCCTCTTCCTCCTCTTCTCTCCTCTTCCTCCTTCTCCTCCTCCTCCTCTCCTCCTCCTCTTCCTCCTCTTCTCTCCTCCTCTTCTTCTCTCCTCCTCCTCTCCTCCTCCTCTTCCTCCTCTTCTCTCCTCCTCTTCTTCTCTCCTCCTTCTCCTCCTCCTCTTCTTCTCTCCTCTTCCTCCTTCTCTCCTCCTCCTTCTCCTCCTCCTCCTCTTCCTCCTCTTCTCTCCTGCTCCTCCTCTCCTCCTCCTCTTCCTCCTCTTCTCTCCTCCTCTTCTTCTCTCCTCCTCCTCTCCTCCTCCTCTTCCTCCTCTTCTCTCCTCCTCTTCTTCTCTCCTCCTTCTCCTCCTCCTCTTCTTCTCTCCTCTTCCTCTTCCTCCTCCTCTTCTCTCCTCCTCCTCCTCTTCCTCCTCTTCTCTCCTCCTCTTCTCTCCTCTTCCTCCTCTTCTCTCCTCCTCCTTCTCCTCTTCCTCCTCCTCTTCTCTCCTCCCCCTCTTCCTCCTCTTCTCTCCTGCTCCTCCTTCTTCCTCCTCCTCTTCTCTCCTCTTCTCTCCTCCTTCTTCCTCCTCTTCCTCCTCCTCTTCTCTACTCCTCATCCTCCTCCTCTTCTCTACTCCTCATCCTCTTCCTCCTTCCTCCTCCTCCTCCTCCTCCTGCTCCTCTTCCTCCTCTTCTCTCCTCCTCTTCCTCCTTCTCCTCCTCCTCTTCTTCTCTCCTCTTCCTCTTCCTCCTTCTCTCCTCCTCCTTCTCCTCCTCCTCCTCTCCTCCTCCTCTTCCTCCTCTTCTTCTCTCCTCCTCCTCTCCTCCTCCTCTTCCTCCTCTTCTCTCCTCCTCTTCTTCTCTCCTCCTTCTCCTCCTCCTCTTCTTCTCTCCTCTTCCTCTTCCTCCTTCTCTCTTCCTCCTCCTCTTCCTCCTCCTCTTCTCTCCTCCCCCTCTTCCTCCTCTTCTCTCCTCCTCTTCTCTCCTCTTCCTCCTCTTCTCTCCTCCTCCTTCTCCTCTTCCTCCTCCTCTTCTCTCCTCCCCCTCTTCCTCCTCTTCTCTCCTGCTCCTCCTTCTTCCTCCTCCTCTTCTCTCCTCTTCTCTCCTCCTTCTTCCTCCTCTTCCTCCTCCTCCTCTTCTCTCCTCCTCCTCCTCCTCTTCTCTCCTCCTCTTCCCTCCTCCTCCTGCTCCTCTTCCTCCTCTTCTCTCCTCCTCTTCCTCCTCCTCCTCCTCCTCTTCTTCTCTCCTCTTCCTCTTCCTCCTTCTCTCCTCCTCCTTCTCCTCCTCCTCCTCTCCTCCTCCTCTTCCTCCTCTTCTCTCCTCCTCTTCTTCTCTCCTCCTCCTCCTCTTCTTCTCTCCTCTTCCTCTTCCTCCTTCTCTCCTCCTCCTTCTCCTCCTCTTCCCTCCTCCTCCTGCTCCTCTTCCTCCTCTTCTCTCCTCCTCTTCCTCCTCCTCCTCCTCTTCTTCTCTCCTCTTCCTCTTCCTCCTTCTCTCCTCCTCCTTCTCCTCCTCCTCTCCTCCTCCTCTTCCTCCTCTTCTCTCCTCCTCTTCTTCTCTCCTCCTCCTCTCCTCCTCCTCTTCCTCCTCTTCTCTCCTCCTCTTCTTCTCTCCTCCTTCTCCTCCTCCTCTTCTTCTCTCCTCTTCCTCCTTCTCTCCTCCTCCTTCTCCTCCTCCTCCTCTTCCTCCTCTTCTCTCCTGCTCCTCCTCTCCTCCTCCTCTTCCTCCTCTTCTCTCCTCCTCTTCTTCTCTCCTCCTCCTCTCCTCCTCCTCTTCCTCCTCTTCTCTCCTCCTCTTCTTCTCTCCTCCTTCTCCTCCTCCTCTTCTTCTCTCCTCTTCCTCTTCCTCCTTCTCTCCTCCTCCTTCTCCTCCTCCTCCTCTTCCTCCTCCTCTTCCTCCTCCTCTTCTCTCCTCCCCCTCTTCCTCCTCTTCTCTCCTCCTCTTCTCTCCTCTTCCTCCTCTTCTCTCCTCCTCTTCTTCTCTCCTCCTTCTCCTCCTCCTCTTCTTCTCTCCTCTTCCTCTTCCTCCTTCTCTCCTCCTCCTCCTCCTCTTCCTCCTCTTCTCTCCTCCTCTCTCCTCCTCCTCCTCTTCCTCTCCTCCTCTCCTCCTCCTCCTCTCTCTCCTCCTCCTCTTCTCCTCCTCCTCTTCTCCTCCTCTCCTCCTCTCTCCTCCTCCTCTTCCTCCTCTTCTCCCTCCTCCTCTTCCTCCTCCTCCTCCTCCTCCTTCCTCCTCCTCCCTCCTCCTCCTCCTCCTCCTCCTCCTCTCTTCCTCCTCCTCCTCCTCCTCTCCTCCTCCTCCTCCTCCTCCTCCTCCTCCTCCTCCTCCTCCTCTCCTCCTCCTCCTCCTCCTCCTCCTCTTCCTCCTCCTCCTCCTCCTCCTCTTCCTCCCTCCTCCTCCCTCCTCCTCCTCCTCCTCCTTCCTCCTCCTCCTCCTCCTCCTCCTCCTCCTCCTCCTCTTCCTCCTCCTCCTCCTCCTCCTCCTCTTCTTCCTCCTCCTCCTCCTCCTCCTCCTCCTCCTCCTCCTCCTCCTCCTCCTCCTCCTCCTCCTCTTCCTCCTCAGAGTTCCCAGAGTTCATAGTGAATCTCGGTCCGTGTGTTCAGAGCAGCAGCAGCTTAATGTCTCCATGTGGAGCCGTCACAGCCTCTTCACACACTATTACACACACACACACACACACACACACACACTGCACTGCTGTGTGTGTGTGTGTGTGTGTGTGTGTGTGTGTGTGTGTGTGTGTGTGTGTGTGTGTGTGTGTGTGTGTTTCAGTCCATTTGATGCTGTGATATTGATAAGTCCTGGTGGCAGGAGAGAAGGATTAGTGTTCATGTCGGATCAGAGGATCATTAGATGCTGCAGAGATACAATATAGAGATACAGCAGTTTAATCTTGTTGGGAACTATAACGGTAGTGCTGTAGCTACCAAAGAAATGAAAACATTAGTTATTCTGCATTTTGAATGAGTGAAGCTCCAGCTGTCAGTGGAGAGAGAGTTCCTGCACATTCACCACCACGCTATGAAATAATCATGTAACATTATGTAACATTACGACACGTGAAGCAAATACTGCAATACTGCATTTCCCTCTACAACAACTCTGTGTGGTAACGTTGTGTTATTATCTCATAGCGTGGTGAATGTGCAGCTCACAACTTGTCCACCAGAGCGTTGTGGAGTTGTTGGATTGTGTATTTGATGAGTTTGATGAGGGACATTGTGTTCACTGAGCAGCTCACGTCTCTGCCCCGCCCATCTCAAAACAACATGCACCGATAATTAAAGGTATATTATACAACAAGTAGTTCCGACCAAGCAATCTGATTGGTCAATAAGACATTTAGAACGTGCTCAAATCAGCATTACAGCACGGTTGACTCATCACTGAAAATATTACTTCGCCATGTCATGTTGTTTATACATCTCCATGGCAACATGGATTTTTCCCCCTTTTATTTTCAGAAACGTCAGTTATTACTCGTGAAAATAAATCACAAACTACATTGACCTCCTGTAGGTTGTTCCTGTCAGCTGCCAAAGTCACATTTATAGAACAATATTTATTATTATTTTTTGTTAATATATTGTAAACTTCCCCGTTACAGCCGAGAGGATTGTCTCCCTCCCATGTGTGTAACGTTACAAAGTCGGAGAGACACGAGTTGTGATCGCGGTGAATATGTTTTTACACATAGGAGTCTACTGACGTGACTGATTGTGTTTCAGTTATTAGTCAGACTGTTGTGTTCACTTAGTATTCCTGCATCCAAGTTCCGCCACTAGGAGGCACTGTGAGTTAGTGAGTGAAGAAGAAGAAAGGCGGAAGTAACTACTGGCTGTTAGTTGTTGATCCTGGAGCTAAAAAGAACGTGATATTCTGCTTGTGCTACCATGTGGGAATAAACCCTGTTACAACCTTACCTACCTTTTCTTTTGGGACTCATCCACATAACAAATTGGCGACGAGTCGAACCTGCATTTGTTTTTGCGGAAGATGGCTGTAAATGCGCCGTTCCCGGATTTTTTCTTGCCTTGCCCGGGGGAGCCGGCCATTCCTTTCAAGACGTGGGTGAGGATGTTCGAAAACTACCTCCTGGTCATCCGTGCAAATGGAGACGCGTGGCCGGAAGCAAGGAGACGTGCGCTACTTCTGCATTGTCTGGGCTCGGAGGGACAGCGGATCTTTCATACTCTGCCGAACACAGGTGACGACCTAGCAGCCGCCATTGCTGCATTAAATGAACATTTTATGCCTTCCGTTAACGTGGTGGTGGAGCGCCACACGTTCAGGAAGAGAGCACAGAGACCCCAGGAGTCCATTGTACAATGCATTGCTTCACTAAGAGAGCTTGCTGCAACATGTGAATTTGCCAATGCTGATGATATGATTAGAGACCAGCTCGTGGAGCATGTGGCTAACCCCCGCATTAGGGAGAAACTGCTTCTTAAAGATAAACTGACATTAACTGATGCTATTACAATAGCCACTCAAGTTGAATCTGCCAGTGAACAAGCTAAGTCTATGGCAGGTGATCAACACTTACCTGTTCATGTTGTGAAGGCTCATGATACAGCATACAGGCCAAGACAGCCACGTAGGAGCTATTCTGCAAAACCTGCTAATAAACCTGCCTCGACCTCATCTGCACATGCTTGCTTCCGTTGTGGTTCACAAAAACACCTGGCCAACTCACGTGAATGCCCAGCAGCCAAAGTAACGTGCAGAAATTGTAATAAAAAAGGACACTTTGCACGTGTGTGTCAATCTCAGCAAACTCAGGCAGTGAAAGAGGTTGAAATGCCTGAATACACGCTGCTGCTGGTGGATGGAACAGACTCTCCGGATAGAATACAGTGCAAAGTGGACATTCAGACTGCAAAGACAATTCAAACAATGAAACTGACTGTGGATACGGGTGCTGCTGTTTCTGTTCTGCCTCGATGCATCTATGAGGAGCATTTCAGAGAAGCTCCACTCCATCAATCCTCTGTCCGACTGGTGACATATTCCAAGACCCCTATCAAAGTGTTAGGATGCATGAAAGCGACTGTACACATGGATGGCATTAAAGGCATGGCAAATTTCTATGTGGTGGACTCAGGAACTGCACTGATGGGACGGGATTTAATATCTGCCCTTCGCCTGCGCATTGAGGACAACACTGTACACCCACCAACTGCTTCACCTCCTCCTCTGCTCCCTACAGCTGCAGTGGCCTCTCTCACCTCACAGCCAGCCTCTCCTGCAACCGTAGGATGCGCCAAAGGGTTCATGCATAAGGTAAAAGTCACACAAACAGCTGTACCTGTGCGTCAAAAGCTACGGCGCCTTCCCTTCTCAGTGCGAGCTGCTGTGTCAGAGGAGCTCAATCGACTACTTTCTGCTGGTGTGATAGAACGCATTGAAGCCTCTCCGTGGGTCTCACCGATAGTAGTCACACAAAAGAAAACGGGAGGTATTCGAATGTGTGGAGACTTTCGAGAGCCGAACAAAGCAATCATAGTAGACAGCTACCCTCTCCCTCACATGGAGGAATTGCTCTCGACACTTTCAGGTGCGACTGTATTTTCAACTATTGACCTGGAGTGTGCGTATCACCAAGTGCTGCTGCATCCTGAGAGTCGGGATTTAACTGCTTTCATCACACATGAGGGACTGTTTCGTTATTGCAGAGTTCCTTATGGTCTGGCTTCAGCTCCAGCAGCATTTCAAAGACTGATGGCGACAGTGTTGAGTGGTGTGCCTAATGTACAGTACTACCTGGATGACATAATCTGCTATGGACGCACGGCACAGGAGCATGACACAGCTCTGGAAACTGTACTGCAACGCCTTAAAGATGCAGGCTTGCACCTGAATGAAAAGAAATGCCACTTTCGCCAAACCAGCTTAAAGTTCTTGGGACATTTAGTGACAGCAAGAGGCATTCAGCCTGACACTGAACACCTACAAGCCATTACACAGGCTCCTGCTCCCAAAAATGCCTGCAGCCTGCGTTCCTTCTTAGGCATGCTGTCTTGGTATGGAAAATTCATACCTAACTACGCCACAGTGGTAGAACCACTCCGTGCCTGTCTGCGTCAAGATGCCACATTTGAATGGACTGATGAAGCTCAAGAATGCTTTCTTCATGTGAAACAGCTACTGGTGAATAGCCCTGCCCTTGCTTTATTTGACCCGGACTTTCCAACCATAATCTCAACTGATGCATCAGATTATGGTCTTGGTGCTGTATTCACTCAGCTGCATCCAGATCACACAGAACGAACAGTGGCGTTTGCATCAAGGACGCTGACGCCGACTGAGAGGAAATATTCAACTGTCGAGAAAGAGGCTCTCGCGTGTGTCTGGGCAGTGGAAAAATGGAGGACTTACTTGTGGGGCCGGAAATTCACACTGCGCACCGACCATCAGGCCCTCACAACACTCCTCTCAACGAAAGGGACTGATAGAGCAGGGATGCGCATTGCAAGATGGTCTGCGCGCCTTCTCTGTTTCACTTATGACGTTGTTTATCGGGCTGGTTCACTCAATCACACAGCCGACTGCCTTTCACGCTTACCTCTGCCTGCTGCCTCTCCTCTCCTTACAGACTCTGATCCTGAACTCGTGGCTCTGCTGTCAACATGTCCTGTCTCTGTGACTGCTGGTGAGTTTGAGGATGCTTCCTCCTCCTGCTCTGAACTTGCTTCTCTGCGTGCACAGATCCTCCAGCAGTGGCCAGCTTCTGTGAAAGCCGTGGAGCCAATTCTGCAGCCTTACTTCAAGATGAGGCATGAACTGTGTGTGAAGGACAATTTGGTGTTTCGAGGGACACGCCTTGTGGTGCCCGCCTCTTTGCGCCACACACTCACTGCTCTGGCTCACGAAGGTCATCAGGGCATTGTGAGAACAAGACAGCGCCTGCGAGAGTTGTACTGGTTCCCTGGAATGGATGCACTGGTACGTTCTCAAATATCTGCATGCTCAGTGTGTCAAAGCTCTGACAAGTCTGCAAAGGTTTTTGAGGCACCGCTGCAACCTGTGTCTCTGCCTGAAGGCCCCTGGAAGAAATTGGGCATGGATATAGTTGGACCTTTTGAAAATGCAACTTACGACTGCAGGTTTGCAATCACACTCACCGATTACTACTCAAAATGGCCCGAAGTAGCTTTTGCACCATCTGTCACCACGGTAACTGTGCTTGGATTTCTCAGCAGTGTGTTCAGCCGGTGTGGTGATCCAGAGTCCCTGGTCACTGACAATGGACCGCAATTTACATCTGCTGAATTCTCATCATTCCTGAAAGAAAGAGGAATCACTCATATCCGCTCCTCTGTGTACCACCCAGCTGCTAACGGTGCAATAGAGCGGTTTAACAGAGTCTTCAAAAGCTGCATCCAGGCCACAATGCTTCAAAACAAAGCATGGAAAAGAGCTACGGCTGATTTCCTACAAGTGTATCGTGCTACACCACACGCCATGACGGGTGCATCACCGTTCGAGCTGATGCATGGCCGCAAGATGAGAACAAAGCTCGACGTGCTTTCTCCTCCTGCCATGACAGCACGTGATGATGTGCTGCGTCAGAGAGTGTCCCTTCGACAAAAGCACATGAAGAAGTACTTTGATACCAGACGTGGAGTTCGCACTCCTTCATTCAGAGAGGGAGACAAGGTGCGGGTGCGCAAACCTGTACATGTGTTAAAGGGACATCAGAAATTCTCTGCCCCCATCATGATCAAAAAGCAAGTGGGTCCGAGCACCTACATCTTGGATGATGGAAAAACATGGCATGCTTCTCATCTGACTTCAGTACCCGCTGAGCTTCCTGAAAACTCGGCTCAGCCAGAAACTGAAGTTGGAGGAACAGTTGAGCCTGGAAATGTGCAACAGACCGGAAGTCGTCCTGTTAGAGCACATAACCCACCAGCTTGGCTCAAAGACTATAAGACTTAAAAGGAAGAAAAAAAAAAAGAACAATGTGGTTACAATGATGTGTTGTGATAATGTTCAAAATAAGTTGCTTAAAAGAAATTAATGATTGAGCTGAATGTTATTAGATCTTCTTACTGTGTTGTGAGAAAGGAAGAATAGTTAAAAGGAACAAACACAATGTTGTTGATTCTGTTGACACAAAGAAGCAGTCTAGGTTGAAACATATGCTGTGTATTAATCTTAATTTCATTAATTGGTCTCAGGTGTAAAGACCTTTGAGAGAGAATTGACAAGTAAAGGATTTATGTTTTCTATATTACATTACAGCTGAAGGAAGAACTGTTCTTAAGTAAAGGGGGGATGTTGTGTTCACTTAGTATTCCTGCATCCAAGTTCCGCCACTAGGAGGCACTGTGAGTTAGTGAGTGAAGAAGAAGAAAGGCGGAAGTAACTACTGGCTGTTAGTTGTTGATCCTGGAGTTAAAAAGAACGTGATATTCTGCTTGTGCTACCATGTGGGAATAAACCCTGTTACAACCTTACCTACCTTTTCTTTTGGGACTCATCCACATAACACAGACCCCATTTATTTCCATGGAAACGGGAAGCACACTCGCAAAAAACTTTAAATTTTGAGAGCAAAATGTCCGTCAACATGAATATTTATTTAATTATACGCTTTATTTTGTTGGTAATTGTTGTATAATCGCAATATTACCCTCGAGGGTGTGCTTAAACGTAATTTGAGCACTTCGGTGATGCTTGCGGACCTCGGCGCAAGCGCCTCGGTCCTGACCGCATCACCGTCGTGCTCAAATGACGTTAAAGCACACCCTCTCGGGTAATATTGCTTAATTAATATTTGTCTTATTTCTAGTCAAAATAAATCTCATTCTACTTAAAATAAGACTCATCACATTAAAAAGCAGCTTGTTTCTAGACACTTTTTACTTCTTTCAAGCAGATTTTCACTTGAAATAAGTAGAAAAATCTGATAGTGGAGCAAGTTTTTCTTTCTTATCACAAGCACAAACAACTTCCTTCCACTGGCAGATTTTTCTACTTATTTCAAGTGAAAATTAGTTTGAAACAAGTGAAAATGATCTAAAAACAAGTTCATTTTTAGGTGATGAGTCTTATTTTAAGTGGAAAGAGGTTAGTTTTGACTAGAAATGAGACATTTTGACAAGAAATAAGACAAATATTCTTGGAAAGATGTTGAGTTTTTGCAGTGTATGACTATAGGGGTTATTATGGTGAGAGGCGAGGATCTGACTAAATGTTGAACTGTCCCTTTAAAGTGATTTTAAACTAGTGATGTCAGAAGGGAACAGGAAGTCTGACGGAGGATTTGTGTCTGTTTTGATGAGATCACTGAGTGAGTGATGAGGTCACACCGCTGATCTGGGAGCAGCCTGAGTCACGTCTCGGTCCAGATGTTCAGACCCTGAGGACAGAAACATCTGGACAGCAGTGTGTTTGTGTGTGTGTGTGTGTGTGTGTGTGTGTGTACGTGTGTGTGTGTTTGTGTGTGTGTGTGTGTGTGTGTGTCCATGACAGAGGACGAAGACGAGCCGAGGGACGGACTCAGCGAGGACACGTCACGTCCTCACAGATGTGTGAACAGCTGTTCGTCGTGTGACATCATCACCTCCAGCTCCAACACACACGACTGCACTGCAAAAACTCTAAATCTTTATATAGAATATTTATATATAAGAATATTTGTCTTATTTCTTGTCAAAATGTCTCAATTTTAGTCAAAACTCATCTCTTTAACTTGTTTTTAGATCATTTTCACTTGTTTCAAACAAATTTTTAATTGAAATAAGTAGTAAAATCTGCAAGCAGGTTTTTTTGTGCTTGTAATAAGAAAGAAAAACAGATTTTTCTACTTATTTCAAGTGAAAATCTGCTTGAAAAAAGTAAAAAGTGTCTAAAAACAAGCTGCTTTTAATGTGATGAGTCTTATTTTTAGTATAATTAGATTTGTTTTGACTAGAAATGACATTTTAACTAGAAATAAGACAAATATTCTTGGTAAGATATTGAGTTTTTGCAGTGTGACACAGCAGCTGATGACCTTTGTTCCATTATTAGGTTGTTATTATTATGATTATGATTATGATTATTCCAACAGTCACCGGGGCTCTGAGCCTTTTGTCGGTCTGCAGCTCTTTTACCCACAATGCCGCGCTGCAGCTGAGAGCCGAGTTGTGCGACTGCAGCTGCTCCCAGATCCTCTTTGTGTTTTCTCTCTGTGCTCATGTCAAGTGTTCACACGTGATCCGCTCCGTGTGTGTGTATGTGTGTGTGTGTGTGTGTTCGTTCATGCACGTGTTTGTTTCCACTTTTTTTTTTTTTTTACATCTGCAGCAGCTCGACCCCCCCAACCCCCCAACCCCCCCTCTCCTCTCCTCTTTCTTTACTTTACATAATGACTCAGAGGCCGAGCTGTTTGACGAAGATTAAATTTAGAACAGAGCCCAGGGTCTCTGTGTTTTTACCTTCATGTGTTTCAGTGCTGCTTGTTGAACTTTAGATTGGGGCATGTGTGTGTTTGTGTGTGTGTGTGTGTGTGTCAGTGCCATTATGTAAAACCAGTGAGTTAATCTAAATGTGAGCGAGGGCCTGGGGGTCACAGGGTTAAAGAAGCTCCAACACCTTCACTCTGTAGTAACTCCATCACATCAGTGTTCATCACATCTAGATGAACTCTGGGACAGCGTGTGAACGTGGTTAACACTAACCAACCAAACCAACTGTCACCTCTGGTGTTTTTTATTCTTCTTTAGGTCTGAAAAACCAAAAGCCTCTGTCTCCATAGTGACAGAGGTTAACTCTGGCGTTTAGACTTAATGTGGAAAAGACGTGAAGATAAATGTCACATAGGCCTATGTTCATGGAATAGACTACTAGGCTACTTGTTACAGACTGGTTGCAACATGTGAACACTGTAACAACTAACTAACCCACTAACTAACAAGCTAACTGACTGACTGACTGACTAACTAACTGACTGACTGTTTGACTAAGTGGCCAACTAACAACTCACTAACCAGCTTACTAACCAACTAACTAACCGACCGACCAACCAACCAACCAACCAACTAACCGACCACCCGACTAACTAACTAACTGACTGACTGACTGACTAAGTGGCCAACTAACTTACTAACCAACTAACTAACTCACTAACCAGCTTTCTAACTAACTAACTAACTAACTAGCCAACCAACTGACTGTAGTGGCCAACTAACTTACTAACCAGCTCACTAATTAACAAACTAACTAACTACTTAGGCCTACTCACCAACTAACTAACCAACTCATTAACCAGCTTACTAACTAACTGACTAACTAACTGACTGAGTAAGTGGCCAACTAACTACTAACCAACTCACTAACTAACTAACTAACTAACTAACTGACTAACTAACTAACAGACTGAGTGGCCAACCAACCAACCAACCAACTAACTAACTAACTGACTGAGTGGCCAACCAACCAACCAACCAACTAACTAACTTACTCACCAACTAACTAACCAACTCATTAGCCAGCTTACTAACTAACTGACTGACTAAGTGGCCAACTAACTTACTAACCAACTCACTAACTAACTAACTAACTAACTAACTCACTAACCAACTACCTAACTAACCAACTCACTAACCAGCTTACTAACTAACTAACTAACTAACTAACTGACTGACTGAGTGGCCAACCAACCAACCAACTAACTAACTAACTGACTGAGTGGCCAACCAACCAACCAACCAACTAACTAACTAACTAACTAACTGACTGACTGAGTGGCCAACCAACTAACTAACTAACTAACTAACTGACTGAGTGGCCAACCAACTAACTAACTAACTAACTGACTGACTGACTGACTAAGTGGCCAACCAACCAACTAACTAACTGACTGAGTGGCCAACCAACCAACCAACTAACCAACTAACTAACTGACTGAGTGGCCAACCAACCAACCAACCAACTAACTAACTAACTAACTAACTGACTGAGTGGCCAACCAACCAACCAACCAACTAACTAACTAACTAACTGACTGACTGAGTGGCCAACCAACCAACCAACTAACTAACTAACTGACTGAGTGGCCAACCAACCAACCAACCAACTAACTAACTAACTAACTAACTGACTGACTGAGTGGCCAACCAACTAACTAACTAACTAACTAACTAACTGACTGAGTGGCCAACCAACTAACTAACTAACTAACTGACTGAGTGGCCAACCAACTAACTAACTAACTAACTAACTGACTGACTGAGTGGCCAACCAACTAACTAACTAACTAACTAACTGACTGAGTGGCCAACCAACTAACTAACTAACTAACTAACTGACTGAGTGGCCAACCAACTAACTAACTAACTAACTAACTGACTGACTGACTGACTAAGTGGCCAACCAACCAACTAACTAACTGACTGAGTGGCCAACCAACCAACCAACTAACCAACTAACTAACTGACTGAGTGGCCAACCAACCAACCAACCAACTAACTAACTAACTAACTAACTGACTGAGTGGCCAACCAACCAACCAACCAACTAACTAACTAACTAACTGACTGACTGAGTGGCCAACCAACCAACCAACTAACTAACTAACTGACTGAGTGGCCAACCAACCAACCAACCAACTAACTAACTAACTAACTAACTAACTGACTGACTGAGTGGCCAACCAACTAACTAACTAACTAACTAACTGACTGAGTGGCCAACCAACTAACTAACTAACTAACTAACTAACTGACTGACTGAGTGGCCAACCAACCAACCAACTAACTAACTAACTGACTGAGTGGCCAACCAACCAACCAACCAACTAACCAACCAACTAACTAACTAACTGACTGAGTGGCCAACCAACCAACCAACCAACCAACTAACTAACTAACTAACTAACTGACTGAGTGGCCAACCAACTAACTAACTAACTGACTGACTGACTGACTAAGTGGCCAACCAACCAACTAACTAACTGACTGAGTGGCCAACCAACCAACCAACTAACCAACTAACTAACTGACTGAGTGGCCAACCAACCAACCAACCAACCAACTAACTAACTAACTAACTGACTGAGTGGCCAACCAACCAACCAACCAACCAACTAATTAACTAGCCTAACTAAGTAGCCTACTATGAACGTCTGTGAGACACGTCAGCGTGAAGCTGAATGTATCTGACCTCATGGACTAGCTAGTAGCTACCTGGCTACTTGACGACATGTTGACTCCATGACAGAAAACACCAGGATTTGGGGAAACGTAGAAACTGTAGAAACTCTACTGTACACGTTGATACATTCGACTATGAAACCTGAAAGGACTGCGGACGGTGGGGGCTTCACTGGACCACCACCAGCTCTGCCCCCCCAAGCATTAATGTTGTATAAACCCCCCCACCCAGCCCGTCAGTGAGCAGCTCCTCCTCAGACTGCAGTGTTCAGCAGTTTGACTGTTTGTGGCTCTGAATGCAGCACCCCGCACCCCCCCCCCCCCTGCACCATCAGCTCTTTGAACGTCTTCTCAGAGTGAAAGTCTGAAGTCTGTTGTTGTGCTGATTCCACTCTTCTTCACTCTGTTGATCCACAACAACAGAAAACACCAGACCAGATTATTATTGTTCAGAGAGTTTAACCCTGCTGCCAAACACTCAAACACCATCAACTGATGGTTTTGACGATGACCAACGATGTGGAGAGGCATTTAACCTTCATCATCCCTATTTTCCCCGCTTTGTATGTGACCAGGGAACATGGGAACCTTTTTTGGAAAAACAGGGAACATAATTAGCCTACGCTAGATGTTAGCAGCTAATGTTGGCTGCCGATGTTAGCAATAGCTGCTAATGTTGGCTGCTAATGTTGGCTGCCGATGTTAGCAATAGCTGCTAATGTTGGCTGCCGATGTTAGCTGCTAATGGCTGCCGATGTTAGCTGCTAATGTTAGCTGCTAATGTTGGCTGCCGATGTTAGCTGCTAGTGGCCAGATGTCCCGCTAAATGAGGGATAGTCACGCATTAACACGTCCCGCAAATTGAGACGCTGCCTGGCATTGTTTGGAGAAAAGAATAGCCTAACTGCGTTCACACCAAAAGCTTTCAAAGCGTCAAGAAGCCATAAGTCAATTCATTTTCAATGAGAGCCCGGCGACACTGAGCGACCAAAGCTTCAACTGGCGTCACCACGCTTCCAAAGCGTCGCCAGACGAGAAGTTGAGCCTTGGTTAACTTTAGGGTAATGACGGGGTTCGGCGGGCGGCGGCAACCTGTCAGAAGTTAGCCTACAGTTTGCTAAGCTAGTCAACTTTACAATTTAGCTCAATATGTTCCGCTATTCTAAATGTAGCTTTAGCCTACGTTAGGCCTACAGTTTAACTTACTAATGTGAAATAGTTTCTAGATTTATCTTTAATTTGTGCTTCAGCTCACTAAAAGTTTATTGCTTTGGCTCTTATTTGCAGTTTAGCCAACTGATTGTGTGTTTTTCCTATAGTCTGCCAGTAAACTCTGAACTCCATTAGCGCTTCTATCACTTCCTGTTCCCTCGTCTAAAAGTCTAAACGTTTTTTGAATGGGATTTAGGTCTGTGGTTGACAGAGTTAAGTTTCAGGTAGCCTATTGTTCTATGGCTGCTGCTCTGGTAGCTGTGGGGGGCGACCGCCATTCCGAAGGACCGCCATTCCGACGGTCTGCCAGTCCGAAAATTCCCGAAGGTCCGTCATTTCGAACTTCCCGAGGGGCCGCCGTTCCGAATGTGTTTTATTTTGAAAATTGACCGGATTCTCTCGTGGTTTGACTTCCTGCCCGGCTTGACACGACGCGCCGCGGGGACAGCGCCCGACCGGCCCCTCCCCCTCCGCCTCCGCCTCCAAAGTTTCACCCAGGTGCGAGTCTGATGCATTACATCCATGGTCTGATGCAGCCGCGGCACTCCTGCTGAAAATAAATGTCCTTGCTCTGTGCTTTGGTTAGGTTTAGGCAATGTAGAAAGGAGTTGGTTAAGTTTAGTAAAAAGGTTAGGTAGAGGCCAATAAAATCTCAGTTAATATGTATCTCCCCCGGGAGTCGAACCCTGATCCACCATGTCAAGTGCAGATGCTCTGACCACTACGCTACCACCGCATTTAGGCTTATTTACTCCGTGCCGTAAACCATTCAAGATTTTTTCAGGTTCGGAATGGCACCCTTTCTTTCAGGTTCGTAATGGCACCCTTTTCCCATAAATAATTAAGGGTCGGCATTCCGACAAATTAAAGTAAACGTTCGGAGTGGCGGCCCTTCGGAATGGCACCCTGGAACCGGTAGCTGTTGATGTTAGCTGCTAATGTTAGCTGCTGATGTTGATGTTAGCTGCTGCTGGTAGCTGCTGTTGTTAGCTCTGGTAGCTGTTGATGTTAGCTGCTGCTCTGGTAGCTGTTGGTGTTAGCTGATGTTGTTAGCTCTGTTAGCTGCTGATGTTAGCTCTGGTAGCTGCTAGTGTTAGCTGCTAATGTTAGCTCTGGTAGCTGCTGTTGTTAGCTGCTGATGTTAGCTGCTGATGTTAGCTGCTGCTGATGTTAGCTCTGGTAGCTGCTGTTGTTAGCTCTGTTAGCTGCTGCTGATGTTAGCTCTGGTAGCTGATGAACCGTTCTCTGATCCATTCACATCGGCCCTGGAGCCTCGGCGCTGTAACGATGCCCATTGGCAGCTCATCAGCAGCTTATTGTAAATGTCTGTAGTAACAATGGTGCAGCTGCACACACACACACACACACACACACACACACACACACACACACACACACACACACACACACACACACACACACACTCTCTGGCACGCTGCAGTGAGGGAATAGAAATCAAAATATAGCCGCAAGTGGTAATTAGCATGTTCTCATCCTTTGTGCTCGTTACTGGAATTGAAGCTATAATTTCATTCGTTATAGTGACGAGTGGAAAAATGTAAACGATGTCTTAAATCATCATCATCATCATCATCATCATCATCGCTGCCTCCTGGTCGTCTGTGGATTCATCAACAGTCATAAAACATTAAAGTAAAAGCCAATAAATCAGTTTAAAAGATCTTATCACATGATCTACAGTGATGTGGAGTCTGTTAAAGCAGCAGCAGCGTGGAGGCTGAAGAGACTCACATCGATCCACATGGCTTCATTCAGCCGCTCTGATCAATACAGACCCATCAATAGCCTACCGACCAATCACAGATCAATGAAGACGTGACATCACTGATCAGCTCAGCTCTGACAAGTTCACTTCCTGTTTCTACTCAGCAGTGGTGGACAGTAACGGAGTAAATTTAGCCTACTTGAGTAGCCTACTGTACGGATTTCCTACTTTACTTGAGTAGGCTATTAGATTTCTTTGGTAGCCTACTTATTACTCTTACTTGAATACATTTCCAAGACAATACTGGAGTTAATTTCTAGGAAGGCTGAAAAGTAGGGGTGTGCATTGGCACTGCCCTCACAATTCGATTTGATTGCGATTCACCAGGTAACGATTCGATTCAATTCAATTCTACGATGCATTGCGATGCATCAAAATTCTACTCCACACAACAAGGCAAATTTTTCATCAGTCATGAGGCAATACTTAAGCAGTCAGATATTGAACAACAAATTTTATTGGCTGCTATGTGTGTATTATCACTCTCCTGTATCTTTGCCCGAAATGCCCCCGGAAGTAATTGAAACTTCACAACTTTATTGTCCACTCAAGGCCAGAAAATGAACATTGACATAATCGATTAGGCTATGGCACGTTGCCGCATCGATGCTGAATCGTGCATGCCCCGCATTGTGATGCATCGCCGAATCGATTATTGTTTACACCACTACTGAAAAGTACTGGTTACTTTCAGGTCTTTGTCTAAAATCCTATTGGACACAAGCTGTGTTTGTCTGTGAAGGAAACCCTAACCCCTAAAAGCAGCACATCAGTGCAGCTGCTTTCAAAGAGTTCATTCTCACTAACAAGAGTTAAAAGCTCCTTACATTCATTTACAAACTATTAGAGTCATTCATTGATGTGGAGAATAAGACATTTACTCTGACTCTGACTTTGACTTAAAGTACATTTAAAACCATGTACTTTTGGATACTTAAGTACCTTTAAAAGCAAGTACTTTTTTACTCTTACTGGAGTAACATGTGGACTGAGCTACTTTTACTAGTAACAGAGTAAATTTTGACCAGTAGTAGGCTATTTGTAGGCTACTTTACTCCTACTGGGGTCTCTGTCCATCTCTGCTCAGTCACACTGAGCTCAGTGTCCTGGCTCCACCTGACACGTGTCATGTGTGTGTGTGTGTGTCATTGTGTGTGTGTGTGTGTGTTTGTGCGTGCACGGGGGAATTCTGGGGAACAGTGATAACTTTAGAGAGTCACTGTTGTCGTGCATCTCACTGCAGCGTCGTGGAGACACTGGCAGGGGATCAAAGGGAGAGGTGCATCACACACACACACACACACACACAGAAACACACACACACACACACACACACACTCACACACACACAGAAACACACACACACAGACTCACACATGGCTGACTGAGCTCTGCAGAGATCATGTCTTTGTTTGAAGCAGGAAAACTGAATTAGATTTCTGCTCTAATAAGCAATTTTTGGTCGCCTCTGTCTCTCCGAGGGGAGGGGGGAGGAGGGGGAGGAGGGGGAGGGGGGAGGGTGTGTGTGTGTGTGTGTGTGTGTGTGTGTGGGGGGGGGGGGGTGTGAGCTAGCGAGTGTAACTAAGTCGTCCGTAAAACACGAAGCGCCCACGCTCATGTGGCTGAAAGTGGGACAGTGATGAGCTGCTGAGAGACTGAGTCACAGGACGATGTGAGGAAGGAGGAGGAGGAAGAGGAGGAGGAGGAGGGGTGAGGAGGAGGAAGAGGAGGAGGAGGAGGAAGAGGAGGAGAAAGAGGAAGGAGGGTTAGGAGGAAGGAGGAGGAAGAGGAGGAAGAGGAGGAGGAAGAGGAGGGGGGGGTGAGGAAGAGGAGGAGGAAGAGGAGAAGGAGGAAGAGGAGGAGGGGGAAGAGGAGGAGGAAGAGGAGGGGGGGTGAGGAGGAGGAAGAGGAGGAGGAGGAGGAAGAGGAGGAGAAAGAGGAAGGAGGGTTAGGAGGAAGGAGGAGGAAGAGGAGGAAGAGGAGGAGGAAGAGGAGGGGGGGTGAGGAAGAGGAGGAGGAAGAGGAGAAGGAGGAAGAGGAGGAGGGGGAAGAGGAGGAGGAAGAGGAGGGGGGGTGAGGAAGAGGAGGAGGAAGAGGAGAAGGAGGAGGAGGAGGAGGAGGGAAGAGGAGGAAGAAGAGGAGGAGGGGGAGGAGGAAGAGGAGGAGGAGGAAGAGGAGGAGGAGGGGGAGGAGGAGAGAGGAGGAGGAGGACGGGGGGTGAGGAGGAAGAGGAGGGAAGAGGAGGAGGAGGAGGAGGAAGAGGAGAGAGGAGGAAGAGGAGGAGGAAGAGGAGGAGGAGAAGGAGGAGGAGGAAGGAAGGAAGAGGAGGAGAAGGAGGAAGAGGAGGGAGAGGAGGAGGGGTGAGGAAGAGGAGGAGGAGGAGGAGGAGGCATGAGGAAGAGGAGGAAGAGGAGGAGGAGGAGGAGGGAGAGGAGGAGGAGAGAAGAGGAGGAGGAGGAGGAAGAGGAGGAGAAGGAGGAGGGATGAGGAAGAAGAGGAAGAGGAGGATGAGGAAGAAGAGGAAGAGGAGGAGGAGGAGGGAGAGGAGGAGGAGAAGGAGGGAAGAGGAGGAGGAAGAGGAGGAGGAGGAGGGGTGAAGGAGGAGGGGTGAGGAAGAGGAGGAGGAAGAGGAGGAGGAGGAGGGGTGAGGAAGAGGAGGAGGAAGAGGTGGAGGAAGAGGAGGAGGGAGGAGGAGAAAGAGGAGGAAGAGGAGGAGGAGGAGGAAGAGGAAGAGGAGGGGTGAGGAAGAAGAGGAGGGGGAGGAAAAGGAGGAGGAGGAGGGGTGAGGAAGGATGAGGGAAGAAGAGGAGGAGTGAGGAAGAGGGAGAGGAGGAAGAGCAGGGAGAGAAGGGGGAGGAGGAGGAGGGAAGAGGAGGAGGAGGAGGAGGGAGGAAGAGGAAGAGGAGGAAGAGGAGGAGGAGAAGGAGGAGGGAGGAAGAGGAGGGGGAGGAGGAGGAAGAGGAAGAGGAGTGAGGAGGAGGAGGAGAAAGAAGAGGAGGGGTGAAGAGGAGGAGGAGGAGGAAGAGGAGGAGGAGGGGGAAGAGGAGGAGAGAGGAGGAGGAAGAGGGAGGAGGAGGGGTAAAGAGGAGGAGGAGGAGGAAGAGGAGGAGGGGTGAGGAGGAGGAGGAAGAGGAGGAGGAGGGGGAAGAGGAGGAAAAGGAGGAGGAGGAAGGAGGAGGAAGAGGAGGAGGAGGAAAAGGAGGAGAGAGGAGGAGGAGGAGAAAGAGGAGGGAGAGGAGGAGGGAGGAGGAGGAGGAAGAGGGAGAGAAGGAGGAGGGAGGAGGAGGAGGAGGAGGAAGAGGAGGAGGAGGAAGAGGGAGGAGGAGGGGTGAGGAAGAGGAGGGAAGAGGAGGAGGAGGAGGAGGAAGGAGGAAGAGGAGGAGGAAGAGGTAGAGAGGGAAGAGGAGGAGGAGAGAGGAAGAGGAGGAGGAGGAAGAGGAGGAGGAGGAGGAAGAGGAGGAGAGAGGAGAGGAGGGGTGAGGAAGAGGAGGAGGAGAGAGGAGGAAGAGGAGGAGGAGAGAGGAAAAGGAGGAGGAGGAGGATGAGGAGGTAGAGTAGGAGGAGGAGGAAGAGGAGAGAGGAAAAGGAGGAGGAAGAGGAGGAGAGAGGAGAGGAGGAAGAGGAGGAGGAGGAGGAAGAGGAGGAGAGAGGAGAGGAGGGGTGAGGAAGAGGAAAAGGAGGAGGAGGAGGGATGAGGAGGAGGAGGGGTGAGGAAGAGGAAGAGGAGGAAGAAAAGGAGGAGGAGGAGGAGGAGGAGGAGGAGGAGGAAGAGGAGGAGGAAGAGGGGTGAGGAAGAGGTGGGGTGAGTTAAAGGAGAATTCCAGTCATTTTCTAAGTAACGCTCTACAGCTCTAGGTCCCCCCATACACTGCAGTTAAACAGAGAAGACCTCACTAGTGGAGTGTGGAGCTCGGGGCTGTTTCCATAGCGATGCAGAGCAGTCGACGGCTCCTCATCTGTATAATCTGGTTCCAATAAACACACACGACCATCACATCCAAAATGTTCCTCCATCTCTTCAACATCTCCTTCTTCCACTTCCTGCTCCGATGCAGCCTGGGAATGAGCTCCACACTCCACTAGTCAGGTCTAACCAGGAAGCATGAACAGTGATGAAAACACACACGTTAACGCTGCTCTCTCATATTAACAGAGTTTATAGAGTCTATGGTTTATACACAGTCGGTGTTGTGTGGTGAGGAACTGGTGGATGTTACAAAACATGTGTAGCCTACACTGCAAAAAACAAAATCTTTCCAAGAATATTTGTCTCATATAGTCAAAACTAATCTCTTTCCACTTAAAATAAGACTCATCGCCTAAAAATTAACTTGTTTTTAAATCATTTTCATTTGTTTCAAACTAATTTTCACTTGAAATAAGTAGAAAAATCTGCCAGTGAAAGCAAGTTGTTTGTGCTTGTAATAAGAAAGAAAAACTTGCTCCACTATCAGATTTTTCTACTTATTTCAAGTGAAAATCTGCTTGAAAAAAGTAAAAAGTGTCTAAAAACAAGCTGCTTTTTAATGTGATGAGTCTTATTTTAGGTAGAATGAGATTTGTTTTGACTAGAAATAAGACAAATATTCTTGGTAAGATTTTAAGTTTTTGCAGTGTAGTGATATTGTGAGCATCATAGAGGCCAAAGCTCCTCTTCTCTCTCTGTAGCTCTGACTCCCTTTAAATATCAAACGTTTAATGGTCTGTTTCCTGTCTGTTCTGTTTGAGCTCAAACATCACGACGTCTTCATCACTTCATCGTCTTCATCGCTGCAGGAAGTGAAACACACACACTGCAAAAACTCAAAATCTTACCAAGAATATTTGTCTCATTTCTATTCAAAATGTCATTTCTAGACAAAACAAATCAGATTCTACTCAAAATAAGACTCATCACATTAAAAGCAGCTTGTTTTTAGACACTTTTTACTTCTTTCAAGCAGATTTTCACTTGAAATAAGTAGAAAAATCTGATAGTGGAGCAAGTTTTTCTTTCTTATTACAAACACAAAAAACTTACTTTCACTGGCAGATTTTTCTACTTATTTCAAGTAAAAATTAGTTTGAAACAAGTGAAAATGATCTGAAAACAAGTTAATATTTAGGTGATGAGTCTTATTTTAAGTGGAAAGAGATTAGTTTTGACTAGAAATGAGACAAATATTCTTGGAAAGATTTTGAGGTTTTGCAGTGCAGGTGGAGCAGGAGGATTACACTGCAAAAACTCAAAATCTTACCAAGAATATTTGTCTTATTTCTAGTCAAAACAAATCTCATTCTACTTAAAATAAGACTCATCACATTAAAAAGCAGCTTGTTTTTAGACACTTTTTACTTCTTTCAAGCAGATTTTCACTTGAAATAAGTAGAAAAATCTGATAGTGGAGCAAGTTTTTCTTTCTTATTACAAGCACAAACGATTTTTCTACTTATTTCAAGTGAAAATTAGTTTGAAACAAGTGAAAATGATCTAAAAACAAGTTCATTTTTAGGTTATGAGTCTTATTTTAAGTGGAAAGAGATTAGTTTTGACTAGAAATGAGACATTTTGACAAGAAATAAGACAAATATTCTTGGAAAGATGTTGAGTTTTTGCAGTGTAGTGATATTTTAAGCATAATAGTCTCTGTAGCCCCGCCCCTTCTCCTCTGTAGCCCCGCCCCCTCTGTCTCTGTAGCTCTAACTGTTTCTGTTTCTTCCCTCCTCCAGGCGTGTACACCTTCGGCCTGTTCACGGTGGACATCTTTGTGAACGCGGGCCAGGTGGTGACGGGGAACTTGGCGCCGTACTTCCTGACGGTGTGTAAGCCCAACTACACGGCGCTGGGCTGCCAGCACGCGCTGCGCTACATCAGCCACCAGGAGGCCTGCACCGGTAACCACGACGACATCCTCAGGGCGCGCAAGACCTTCCCCTCCAAGGAGGCGGCGCTCAGCGTCTACGCCGCGCTCTACCTGGCCGTGAGTCACCTCTGACCTCTGACCTCTGACCCCTAACGACATCATTTACTCCATATTCAAACTCACTGGTTGCATCGTTACCTGACCTGATGATTGACGTCTGTTAATCTCTTTCAGTAACTCTTTCATTTACAGGTCGTTAATCACGTGATAATGTTTAGAAATCGCAAAGAAATAACGGTCAGTTTCATAGAATATCATGTTTTTCATAAATGTGTTTCATGCTTAGAATTTTTTTGGGAAAGGCCAGAATTATTCTCCACCAAGTCGTCGTAGTTGACCAATATTCAGTATCTGGGCTGTTTCTACGCACTCAATCGTTATTTCTTGGCGATATTTATAGACATTACTATGAAATTGACTGTTATTTCTAGACATTATGACGTGATTAATTGTTATTTCTTGGCTATTTCTTGAAATCATCACGTAATTAGCGACCTGTAAATTAATGGGTTACCTCACTTCTTTCCCTCTTTTTGCTTTTTTCTCAGATTAAGACGCATCCAAAATCTCTGAGCCGAGATCTATGAGTCACTAAAATAAAACACAGAGCACAATTACAACTTTATATCACTCGTAGTTTATTTATTTATTATATATAGGAGGAGGAGGGCC
The DNA here is from genome assembly GCF_045865225.1 of Trachurus japonicus. NCBI lineage: Eukaryota > Metazoa > Chordata > Actinopteri > Carangiformes > Carangidae > Trachurus > Trachurus japonicus. The sequence continues at coordinate 897,924 of NC_140926.1, forward strand.
CACAGCCAATCAGATAGGTAGCGGTTCTGATCAGCGAGTCACATCAAAGGGATAGTTCAACATTTTGGCAAATTGGCCCATTGCCATAATCCCTATAGTCATAGCAGTAGGTTCGCTACCTTTAATTGTCGGTGCAAGCTGTTTTTAGAACGGCGGAGCAGAGCCGTGAGCTGCTCAGAGCTACGCTACGGAGGCTCATTATGGGATTTCTTTGTTGGTTTCCCTCATCAAACTCATCAAATACACAATCCAACAACTCCACAACGCTCTGGTGGACAAGTTGTGAGCTGCACATTCACCACGCTATGAGATAATAACACAACGTTACCACACAGAGTTGTTTTAGAGGAGAAAAAAGGAGAAAGTTTCAAGTTTATTTATTTAAAATAGGGACAATACACATTAATGGACATATACATGTAAATATGCAAGATTATAGCCAACGGCTAATTTCCATCTTTAGTCCCTTCGGCAGGTTGATGTTGACAGTGACAGTGACAACAGTAGAACAATTGATGACAACAAGTGAAGCAATTAGTCTTAATGGCTAATTACAGAGAGAGAGAGAGAAAAAAACGTGTCCTTGAAAACATAATAGGACAGAAAAAGAACAAAAAACAATGAAACCGTACAGTGGATCAAGAAACATGCAGACCAAGGGTCAGGGGACCATACGTATTTCGCTGGTATTTAAAATGCTAAAATTATATATCAAAAGGCTGATTAAAGTGCAGAGTGCTATAGTGTTAAAGGACAATTCCAGGCGAATTCAACTCGGGGGTGTATTTTCATATCATTTTAGGTCTAAAAGAAGGAATCTGAAGATTTTCAGTTTAATGTCTCCTGTTTTGCGGTAGTTGTGTCTGTCCCCGCGTCGCCACGGCAGCAATGAATGGGAGTGGATGTAAGTTCTGCTGTTTAGGCTGTTTCCAGCCCTCAAAGCCACAGACAGCGTCAGATGGAGACTCAAACATGCAGCCAGAAGTTTATTTACTTCAACAAGCCGACATGTTTGTAAAACTAGATCTAATTCAAAGTCTCCCGGAGTCTCGCGCGAGCCCGAAGTTGCAGTGCTGGTGTGTTCAGGTGCAGTAGGAGCTACCGCTTGTGTCATAAACACAGGAATATCAACTCTTTACTTGCTTCAAGTCTACATTTTTTTCCACAGACAGCGTCAGGTGGAGACTCAAACATGCGCCGAGAAGTTTTTTTTACTTGAAGCAAGTAAAGAGTTGATATTCCTGTGTTTATGACACAAACGGTAGCTTTTCCCACTGCATGTGAACACACCGCGCACGGCAACTGGGTCTCGCGCGAGACTCTGTGAGACTTTGAATTAGATCTAGTTTTACAAACATGTCGCCTTGTTGAAGTAAATAAACTTCTGGCTGCATGTTTGAGTCTCCATCTGACGCTGTCTGTGGCTTTGAGGGATGGAAACAGCCTAAACAGCAGAACTTACATCCACTCCCATTCATTGCTGCCGTGGCGATGCGGGGACAGACGCAACTACCACAAAACAGGAGCGATAAAACTGAAAATCTTCAGATTCATTCTTTTAGACCTAAATTTATATGAAAATACAGCCCTGAGTTGAATTCGCCTGGAATTGTCCTTTAAAGTGTTAGGTGCGTAATTATATTGCAAGTTGCCCGATTGCGTAGTACATATAAAGTGCTATTTTAAATGCACAATACTCAATACATACTGCGTTACCCATTTTTAAGAATATAAAGAAATCCCATGAGCCTCCGGATTATGGCAATGGGCCAGTCTGACTAAATGTTGAACTATCCCTTTAAGTGCTGCGTCGTTCCTCTTCCTCTCCTCTGTGACTCAAACTCTGTGTTTACAGACGTAACGACCTCGGAGTTAAATGAAGCGTCGTCACCTTCGGATGCTTTAAAAAACAACACATCTGTCACCGTGGCTACGGGCTCGTTACCGTGGAGACTAACTGTCCCCGGCTCAGAGCTTAACGAGCATCGAGGACTTTCTCTTTCTTTCTCTGCTGCAGCGACGCGGATCGACTCGTTAGTGTCTCGTCCATATTTCATCAGAGAACAGTCGTCGCCCTCGGCCGTCAGCGCCATATGTGACACACACACACACACACACACACACACACACACACACACACACACACACACACACACACACACACAGACCTGAAACTGTCTCTAGGCTGTCTTTACTCTGCAGGCCTCGATGCCCAGCTCTGATTGGTCGCCTGTACCCGATTCTTTTTAAAGACGGGACATTTATTAGGTCACGTTATGATCCCATAATACAGTTTTTCTCGATTGCTAAGACACATTTCTCGAAAGCTTCTCTCATTTTCTCTAAACTGTGAACACAAACCCCAATTTTCAAGCTACATTCACAAAACCTCAGACTCTTCTTGCAAAACCAAACTTTCACCTCAAAACAGTTCAATCTGGTGCCCAAAACTGAACTTTGTTGTCAGGTCAAAATTAAAACCACTACTGAGCCAGTCACTAAACACTACATAGAAAAATAGAAAACAACGCTCAGGACATGAAGCTGTAGAAATAAATGTTTATTGTTCACTGTAGGCTAAATGCATGTTGCAAAACAAAAAACCTGTGCATTTACACTGTAGCACTTCTCTCCTTCCCTTTCTTTCACCCTCCTCCCTCCCTCTCCACATCCATTTCATCCCCTTTTCCTTCCTTCTTTTTTCTGCCCAGTTCATCCCTCCCTCCCTCATCCTCTCTTCCTTCACCCTGTCGTCTCTCATCTTCTCCTCTTGCAAAACAAAAAACCTGTGCATTTACGTAGTAGCACTTGTACATAGTACTGTACTGTGTAAAAAAAAAAAAAAAAGTACAAAAAACAGAAATCCTGTGCATTTTACACGTAGTACTTGTACAGTACAAAGACAAACAGAAATCTTGTGCATTTAGTACTTGTATGCAGTAAGCCTACGTAAAAATAAAGTACAAGAATATAGAAATGAGAAGTGCATAACTCAGCTACAGCATCATTTCTCTGTACTGGATCAGGCCACAGGACTTCATCCTGAACTAGCTACAGTATATGTGCCCTCACATCATTGGACACAAGTGTGATCAATTTTGAGTTGTTTTGTTCAACCGGTGAAACTTGTGCTTTACTTGTGTTTGACTTTTGCCACCTGTGCTCAGCATTATGCAACACAGGTGCATCACAATGAAAATGTGTTGGTAAGTTGTGTCTAAACAGGTGAAAAGTGCTGATGGTTTTGCCAAAAGAGACTGATTCAATCAGTGGGTTCAGGCAACTGAGAATTTGGTTCAGACAACAGGGTTTAGTGTTTTAGCAACTGAGAAAAACTGTAATCATAATTATAAAGGAAGTTGAGTCAGAGTTTATCCAACACGTCGCTGTTTACAAGTAATAAGTATTAAGTGTCTGTCCTTTCAAAATAAAGTTAGTGGAGCGGCTGCGCTCTTTATTTCCAGGGTTTATACAGGAATCTTGAAGTTAATTCTAAAACCTTTTTAAGACTTTTTCAAGACCGTTTCAATATTTTTCAACACCTCACCGCCACTTCAAGCTGTAACCATTTACATCACAACAGTGACACTTTTAACTTAACAGTTTCAGTTTGTGATAAAGACTCTAGACCACTATGATACAACAGAATTCAAAATAGGCTGGGATAATAAATCAAAGGCAAAGTTTATAAAAAAACCCAAAAAAGCATTGCTCCACTCTCAAAAAACAAAAACAACAATCTTCTTTTCTTTTTTATGTACCGGTTCATCTTTGTTTTTTAATAAAATGAATAAATTCACACACTTTTACAATGTTTTTTAGGACTCAAACTCTTGGACAGCTAAATCAGAAAAAAATACCTTCAAAATTTAAGACTTAAAAAGTCGTGAAAAGTCTTTTTAATACTTTTTAAGGGTCTTAATTTTCCCAAAATTGATTTATCACCTTTTAATACTATTCAAGACCCCGCGGATACCCTGATTTCTAATCGGCTCGTTTCAGTTTTTTCTGGTAGGAAAACATGAAATCTGGTGTTTCTCTCTTTCACACTCCCTCTTCTATCAATCTGCATAAATGAATGTTATATGAAAACAAGAACTAGTGAGGGGAAGAAAAACAAGACGCACAGGCACCACATGGATGTAGCTGCTGTGACAGTGACCACAGCTGGTCACAGCTGGACACGGTCGTCCAGGTAACCACCTGTCAATCACAGGCCACAGAGGTTCATTCAGAGAATTAATATTATAATTGACCTATGGCTAAGCCACGCCCCCAAACACGATGAGCCAATCACAGTGCGCATAGCTAGCCCATACACTGGGACATTCTCTGCTTCCACGTCCATTGAAATGCATTGCAGTTAGTCAGTTTTCATTGGTTTTTATATGTTTTTTCTTGACATTTTAAGTTTAAAATGGTCAAACGGTGTTCATGGGGTACATGCAGCTCTGACACTAGGTATCCTGAGAGGCCACGGGGGGGATTTTTTTACCTTTTCCCAAGCCACATCTCAACCCAGAGAAGTGTCTGCTCTGGATAAAGTTATGCAGTAGACCACAACACCAACTAAACCTGGATAAACTTAACAAGGATGTCTACATCCAGGGGTGTAGCACCAAATTCTGGGCCCTGTACACTCTCAATGTCAGTGGGCCCCTATCCATGCCCGCGAGGCGCGTGAGAGAAAAAAAAAAAAAAAGGGGGGTGGGGGGGGGGGTTGTATTTATACAATCTACTACAATCAACTACAATCAGATCAGATTATATTGATGAGTGGTTCTGAATTGATGCATTTGGCCTACTTGTGCTCAAATACCTAAAACATTAGGCTACATCTGGTTTGTGTACTAACATTTTGATCCATGACACTCGTGCTCCTAATTATTTGCTATCACACACAGTATTCATCATGCTCAATAAGTTGCAGAGGCAAAAATGTTTTAAGCCATTTTTCAGCCAGATTGAGAAGAATAGCTAATTGTTTTTCTATGTTCTCACCACCCAGACCTATCTCTTTCTCTCTCTATCTATCTATCTGTGGCAAAAATCAGAATCACAATCATTTTTGATTGATAGTGAGATCACAGTTATTTAACATGATTATTCATTGGCTTTGGTAACATCATGAATTTATTGAACATTGACAATAGCTTTTAAGCACAGCACTGCACCGCAATGCTAAGGCTTTTTACCAGACAAAAATAATAAATTGCGTTATTGCTCAATTAATATATTACTAGTGTGCACTTGAGCCTACAGTGATATTGGTATGTTATTTACATGTTGATATATGCAGCAGCAATATTGCTAGATGGATCATTCATTAAATCTCAGCACGGAGTTTCACTTTCAGCTCTGCTGTGTTAGTAGACAAAATGCTATAGCACACACACTGAACCAAAAGGCTAACTTACTTTAAACTTCAGGTAAACAACTCATATTTAGACAGCAATTCTACCAGTCAGCACCACTCTCTCTCTTTCTCTCTCTCCACCTCGCGAACCAATATACCAACGTAAGGGGGGGTCGGAGGGGGGAGCTCGCCTTTGAATACTTGAACAACGATCTCACCTTGTCTTTGCTCATCTCTAATCTCATCTTCAGAAGAGCTGCCAGGACTGACCACTGCTGCTTCTGCTGCTCCAGCTGCTGCGGCTGCGCCACTCTCTGTTTCTGAAACTGGTTAATATTGACAACTAACGTTAGCTGGCCTGTAATTGTCTTTATACTGACAGCCGCAAGCAGCCTGGTTGGCAGCTAGCTAAGCTAAAGACTTCACGTGAGCATACAAATATAAGCAGCAGCTGTCTGGAGTGGACTATGTTAACTTTAATTGGACTTTGCATGACAAGCTAACTTGGTTCACCTTTGGGAAAGAAAGCAGTCAGCAGCTGCCTCCCCTCGTTCTGCCGTCTTTCTTTTTGTTTCCTCTCTTTCTTTTTCTGATAGCCCGATTTATGTTTTTTGGGCAGCGTGATGCCCTGCACACAGGTCTCTGATCTGGGCGCACTGCCTGACCTTACACTTGTTGCCGGTCGCTGTTGGGCGGACTAAACCATTTCGCATCTCCAAGAGGGGGGCCCCAGAATGTCTAATATGTTGGGAGAACTGTGACATTAAGTTCATTCTCTCATTTGATGTTATCAATATATTTGAAATAAATTATGACACCAATTAATTGGAGGGCCCAATTCATTCGAAATAAAAACATCACAAAAAAAAAAAAAAAAAAAATCAGGATTTTCATGGGCCCCTCTCTCTACTCGGGCCCTGGGTAGTCAGGTCCACTTTTCCCCCCACTACCACGCCCGTGTCTACATCTGCTCTAAGTTAAGTCAACAACGTATTTGAGGCAACATATTGTCAGAGATGTTTAGATGTTAGCCAGCATCACAACTAAGCATAAAGACCGCTAGCTTAATGCTAACGTATAATGTAAAACTCCATAGACAGGCTAACAGAAGTTAGCCTGTGGCTACCGACAGCCATAGCAGTGAAGCTAAGTGAAGTTTTGGTGACTTCCAGATGATATTTAATCTTTCTGTCTCCAAAAACCATCAGTTGCCTCCTGTGAAATGTCTCTACTGTGACAGCTGTTGCCATAGCAACTGTCACCGCATGTTCACTGTTTGTCCGAGTGAGTGGAGGGGGCGGGGCTTAGCCAGAGGTCAATTGATGACTTACGACAGGCGTTGTCAGTAAAGACCCGATCTGTCTGTTCAGACTGAAGACGTACTGACAGATATCTGGTTTATATCTGATTCATTTCCACATGTAACGAAGTCTGAATCTGATCTAACATCCGATTCCATGTGTATTTGTCCCGTTGACACATTCATGTTACAGATCTGAGCCACTTTAGGAGGAAACAATCTGAATTGGGGCCACTGAACCTTGTAGAGTAAAGACAGACTAAAGGCCTCTGCACACTGAGTCAATTGCGTTTTTACACTGACATGAAAACATTTGGAACAGGTTTGATTTTCTGTGTTTTTCGCATCTGTGAAAAGTCTTTCTGACCCCTCAGGGCATTTACCAGGGTTGGTCTGTGTGTGTGAGTGTGTGTGTGTGTGTGTCTAGACATATTGCCGGCTGCTGGTCAGGATCAATTGGATCGCGGAAATCGGTCCTCTTTTTTTTAATGTGTGGCTCCAGTTGTGCTGTGAGTTGATGGAACTGGACAGACGGTCATCCTACAGTAAATCTGACAACGGTCCGGATCGTTCTGCAGCTCCTTTACCAGAAGGTGGAATTCCTCTCAGGATCGGACGGACCCAGTATTTTCTTTTTCTCTGGACTTGCTTTAAGTAAACTTTTTTTTTTCCACAGACAGCGTCAGATGGCGACTGAAACATGCAGCCAGAAGTTTATTTACTTGAAGCTTCAAGTCCAGAGTTGATATTCCTGTGTTTCTGACACAAACGGGAGCTTCCCACTGCACCTGAACACACCGAGCGTCAACTTGGGTCTCGACTCCGCCAGACTTTGAATTAGATCTAGTTTTACAAACATGTCGGCTTGTTGAAGTAAATAAACTTCTGGCTGCATGTTTGAGTCTCCATCTGACGCTGTCTGTGGCTTTGAGGGATGGAAACAGCCTACACTGTAAAAACTCGAAATCTTACCAAGAATATTTGTCTTATTTCTAGTTAAAATGTAATTTCTACTCAAAACAAATCTCATTCTACTAAAAAATAAGAAAAAACAGCTTGTTTTTAGACACTTTTTACTTTTACTTATCACTTTTACTTACAGATTTTTACTTGAAATAAGTAGAAAAATCTGATAGTGGAGCAAGTTTTTCTTTTTTATTACAAACACAAAAAACTTGCTTTCACTGGCAGATTTTTCTACTTATTTCAAGTGAAAATTAGTTTGAAACAGGTGAAAATGATCTAAAAACAAGTTCATTTTTAGGTGATGAGTCTTATTCTAAGTGGAAAGAGATTAGTTTTGACTAGAAATGAGACATTTTGACAAGAAATAAGACAAATATTCTTGGAAAGAGTTTTTGCAGTGAGCACATAACCTCTTGACTTGCTTGAAGTAAATAAACTTCTGGTTCATGTTTGAGTCTCCATCTGACGCTGTCTGTGGCTTTGAGGGATGGAAACAGCCTAAGCAGCAGAACTTCAATCCGCTCCCATTCATTCATCGTTGCCGTGGCGACGCGTCTTCTTCCTCCTCCAACCACAGCAGCAGCTTTAGACCCTCAGAGAAGTCTTCATCCCTCAGACCCTCAGACCTCTGACTCTGGTTTCTCCGTCTGCCCCAGTGCCCTTGAGCCATGGAAGCTCAGATTTGGACCATCGGGGGGGGGCAGATTGCCTCTGTTATCTAGGTCATTTAGCTCAGTGTGTGTGTGTGTGTGTGTGTGTGTGTGTGCAGCTCTGGGTTATACATGCAGTCTGCACACACACTCTGAGGCCTGCAGCTCTGATGAAGATGATTCCTCTCGTTGTGTCTCATCTGATCCAGACTGAGCTGTGATCACTGATGTTACAGACACACGGAGACTGAACCATACTTGCCAACATTGGGTTGTGAAAAATAGGGAGATTTTTTTTCATCAGTGTATCAGGGTTCATTCGCCAGGTGTGGCTATAAATTGCCATCATTTCTTGCCTTGTATTTTAAACCTGAAGGAAACTTGTTCTGAAACTGTTTCTTTGATAGCCTATTCAATAAATGATTCTGTTTACCAATCAGGACAATGGGAAAAAAAGCAGTTGTAATTGTTGAAATGAAAACCAGAAGGCTGACCAAAGGTGGCCCTGTCCAGTAAGCCTACCTGAAGATGCATAGAATCTGTCAGTAAAGTCAGAAGGGGTGAAAAAGTTGAGTCACTAGACCCCTGTTGGGGGGTCTGGGGGCATTCCCCCCCACAAAAAAATGTAATTTTTAACACATAAATGAAGCATTCTAGTGTAGGCTACTCTGAGAACATAAAGGGAACAGACTAAAAAAAAAAAAAAAGAAAAAAGAAAAAAAGAAGCACATTTAGGTAGTAGCTACTGACTGAAGGCAAGAATGGCTGGAGTGACACTTAACATGAACTCAGAGCTGGTCTGGTGGGGGGCAGTGGCTGGTGGGCAAGAACTAAACTCGTATTTTAAATCTAGGGGTCTGGATCAGCCATTCAAGGGCCCGTTTCCTCTGCTGTGCGGGGGGGCACGTCTGTGGAGCGGTGCATCGCGGACATGCACGGAGGGGGAGTACGGAAAAAAAAAAAAAAAAACGAATGTGCGCCGCCGCATCCGCTCGGACCAGCGGGTCCGCTCGTGCCGACGTCGACAGCGGCAGGCAACCGCAGTATCAACGCTACTGGTATCACTGACTCCAGTCAGTGACATGTCACCGGCTGGCCTCATACGTGCAGGCAGGCCAGGGTTGCCAGATACGGCAACAATTATCCCCCACAATCTCACTTGTTTCCTTCACTGTAAAATCGGGAGATTAGCGGGAGAAATTACTAACCGGGAGCATCGCGGGAAATAGGGTTAAAAGTCGGGAGTCTCCCGCGTAAATCGGGAGTGTTGGCAAGTATGACTGAACCAGGACCAGAACCAGAACCAGAGTATCTGAGTCCACATGGAGCCAGATGTTTAGACTGAGTGAAACTGCTCTGTATAAACATCTCAGTCAGAATAAACAGGTTGAGTTGAGAGTTGAGTTGAGTTTACTTTATTTATCCCATATGGCAGTTCTGTTTCTACAGCTGACCACCACACCACAATCACATAGGACAGAATTGGGGACAGAATTGGGGAAGACTGCCTTTCAGTTTTATGCCCCCCAAAAGTGGAATAACCTACAAAACTGGATCATCTTATTTCCTTAGATAGTTTTAAAAACATATTATCGAATGTTTTTCAACCTGTATGTGATTGTGAATCATGACCTTGTATACTGTATAATTGTGTTTTTGTAATCAGGGCGTCATTGAAAAAGAGAGCTCGCTCTCAATTGACCTTCCCTGAATAAATAAAGGAGAAATGAAATACACAAGCATAGCTACATACAATTGAGGAGGAAAGTGCAAGGACAGTGCAACATTGAGATCAAGTAAGATAAAGTACAGAAATATAATAAATACATGAGAGGGCAGTATACGTAAAAACACATTGTCAACAACAGTACTAAAAACTACAGCTTCAAGTCAGCTGAACATTCAACAGACTAACGGCAGAAGGCACAAAGACCTAGAATAACGACTGGTCTTCCTGAGAGGCTGCATGTAGCGTCGTCCTGACGGCATCAAGGTAAACTCACAGGCCATGAATGAACCCGATCCACAGTAACATGACGTCATGTAAACGGTGAAACTGGTTCTGTTCTTTCTGCTCCGTGTCCACGTGAACGTGTAGAGACGTTTCTTTACTGGAGTCAGAACAAAGATCAACACGAAGCTGGATCAATTACATTAATATTCAGCACTGGAAATAAGATTTTGCGTTGTAATAAAAGCTGTATTGAAACAAGTATTGGCATTGAAACATGTCCCATTGAAAAATTAAACCTACACTAAGGAACTTTTCAACCTTCATATAATATTTTCATAACTTTTGTGATGGTACATCGACTTACAGCAGGTTGAATGACACCTCAGTCATGGCCTGAGGGGGTCTGTATCATTATGGTCTGTATCTCTTTCACTGGCACTAAGCAGCTTTGAGGAGCATGGTAGGAACCCGGCTCTCACTTAAGTTTCACTTTCACTTTAGCGAGTCACAACAAGGAGGGAACAGCAATGATTGTGTGTGTGTGTTTGCTGTGAAATGATCCGCTGGAAACAGAAACTTAGTTTGGATGTCTTCTGTTCATTTCCATGCACCAGGAGATCAGAATTTTTACACTGCTATGCACTGGTGCTCATGGGAAATGGAGTCTTCCTTCAGGCAAAACACTACCGCTTTGGTCCACAGGCACCGCCAAACTCAACCACAACTGAAAGTTCTTTAGTGCTGCTTTAACCATAGGCATAAAAAAACCCAATATTTTATTTGGATTTAAAAAATATCTGATCATGTGTTTTTCAATGTCAGTCTTCAGATTCCTTCTTAATGTCTTTTTTTTTCAGTCTCACTGGTTTTCAGTTTAAATTTTCTGTTTTCAGTTTCAAGTTTATTTTCGATGCCAAAAGTTTTTATTTCAATGTCAGATTGTGTTTTCACTGCCAGATTTTAATGTCAGAGATCAGATCAGATATAAACAGTTCAAACCTGAACCACTCATTCAGTCAGAGAGAGGAAACCGTCTCCATGGAAACCAGCTACAGAACCATCGGCTCTTTGATGTTGAAGAGAACAGGAGTTACTCCAGATGTTGATGATGTCACGATGATGTCAGAGTAGCCGTGTGTGTGTGTGTGATGCTGGTGAACAGAGGAAGTCTCGCTCTCCGTCTGACTGACAGGACTGGGATGTCGTCACCGCGGCAACAGCTGCTAATGACAATGTCTGACATTAATGTAGGTTAGAGAGAGAGACGTGTGTGTGTGTGTGTGTCTGTGTGTGTGTGTAACGTTGATGGTGTGTGACGGCCGGTCCAGCCTCACAGGGAGGAACCACCTTGACCCACACACACACACACACACACACACACACACACACACACACACACACACACACACACAGCAGCCATGACGCCATCTGTTGTGTTGTGATGGATCCCAGTGAACAGACTGACAGACTACGGTGGCCCTGAAGGCTCAACTCTCTGCAGCTGCACAAATAACACGCACACACACACACAAACACACACACACACACACACACACACACAGACAGACACACAACTTCATCTGGAACATCTGCTTCAGCCTCGAGCAGCAAAGTCTGGCAGCTCCGAGTTTTGTCGTATTTTGTCTAAAGCTGCAACTATTAACCGATTAAAGCAGAAGTCAGCGATCCGGTGGGTTTGGCTAACGCTGCGCAGTGTTGTTGTTGGCAGGCATTTTAGATTTAGTCTTAGTCTTTTTGACGAAAATACTTATTAGTTTTAGTCAATTTTAGTCATTTCTATATGTGATAGTTTTAGTCTAGTTTTAGTCGACGAAAACTCAAAAAGGTTTTTGTCTAGTTTTAGTCAGTTTTAGTAAAAAAAAGAAAGTCTTTTAACAAATTAATTCAATAAAGGAATGGTTTTACACATAATGTTTCCACCCAATGGCAAATACTTTATGGTCTAAGGATTGCACTGCAAAAACTATAAATCTTTCCAAGAATATTTGTCTTATTTCTTGTCAAAATGTCTCATTTCTAGTCAAAACTAATCTATTTCCACTTAAAATAAGACTCATCACCTTAAAATTAACTTGTTTTTAGATCATTTTCACTTGTTTAAAACTAATTTTCACTTGAAATTAGTAGAAAAATCTGCCAGTGAAAGCAAGTTTTTTGTGCTTGTAATAAGAAAGAAAAACTTGCTCCACTATCAGATTTTTCTACTTATTTCAAGTGAAAATTAGTTTGAAACAAGTGAAAATGATCTAAAAACAAGTTCATTTTTAGGTTCTGAGTCTTATTTTAAGTGGAAAGAGATTAGTTTGAATAGAAATGAGACATTTTGACAAGAAATAAGACAAATATTCTTGGAAAGATTTCGAGTTTTTGCAGTGTATGCATTAGCCTACACACAGATAAAGTGGTAACAGCAGCCTGGTGCATTCAGTTTGTTTTCTGCTGGATTATATTTAAAACGCGTCCATGTATCTTCTGGTCGAGTGACGGCAGGTGTGTTGAGCAGAATGTGCTGCATGTCAGGTGGTGGTGTGACCACAAGGATGCAGCAGCGTTGCAGATACTTGTTGATTTTTAATTGACAGGTTATACGCACAATAAGCAGAAATGTCGTGCATTTTGAACATCTGACCATCCACTCGTCAACGAAAACTCACACACGTCTCGTCATGTTTTCGTCATCAGAGAGCCATGATGTTTATCTCCTCACCGTCTCGTTATCGTCATGAAAAAAAGGGGCGTCAACGAAAATATTTCGTCATCGTCATCGTTAACGAAAACAACACTGATGCTGCGTTCCAGGCAGGCTTTTGAAACCGTAAATTACAGCTTCAAGTCACGACTTACGACTTTGTAGCGTTCCAGGCAACCCACTCGTGTTTCTCCGACCTGTTTTACCTGTGAAAGTCACTATAACGGCCACTCGTAACTTCTGACCCGTGAACTCGTACCAGATCGAACTGGTACCACTTCACAGGTCGGAAAAACACGAGTTACGGGTTGCCTTGAACGCACCATAACGTCTTGTCAGCCGATGGAGTTAGCAGCCCCCGCCCTCGTCATGGATCTATTGGTCCTCGTCGCTACGTCACCACATTCAGGCGCATCCCTTGGCTGCACACACAGAGAGGACTGCCCCTTTATGCCGTTCTCTCCCCTCATTGGATAAAGGTTGTAGGATACAAGGAAAGTTTTCTCCTGGGCTCAGAGCAGAGCAGAGTGACTGACAGACCCGTGTTTCAGACCAAACACTCTATAGAAGTGATTGCTGTCGGAAGATACAACTATTTAAGACTTAGATTAACACAAATATATCACTTACTTCTGCTTTAACCGATTAATCCAACAATAACCGATTATTAAATTAATCTTCAACTTCTCTGATGATCTAATAATCAGTTTGAGTCGTTTTTTAAAGAATAAAAGCTCCAGATTCTCTGATTTCAGCTTCTTCAATGTGAATATTTCTGGTTTCTTTGTTCCTTTATGACAATAAACTGAGTCTCTCTTTGGTTTGTGGACAAAACAAGACATTAGAGGACGATGTCGTCTGGTGGTTTGAGAAACACTGATGATGTTTTAAAACATTTTATTGACCAAACAACTAATCGATTAATCGTTTAAATTCTCGACAGATGAATCCATAATGAAAATAATGGTAATCGTTGCAGTCCCAGTTTTCTCTCTCAGGATCTCTGGACCTTCAGTTCAGACATCGGGCTTTTTGATTCTTCTGCAAATTAAACAGTGATGAGCTGACAGACAAATGAATTTCCCTCTGGGGATTAATGAAGTCATTTGCATTCACATTCATATTCACATTCACATTCACATTAATATTCATATTCATGTTTATGTCAGTTTGACAAAGTTGCCAGAATCGCTGATGTTGTTGTTGGTGTTTTGTCCGATCAGAGGTTTCGTCCTCTCTGGTATTAACATTCAGAGCTGCTGCTCGGTGCAGGGGGAAGTGTTCTCACTGCTACAACACACACACACACACACACACACACGATACAACACACACACACACACACACTGAACTGACTGGGGATCAGTGATATCTGCTGTGATGTGGTGAATGAGCTCAGAGCTGCAGGATGTTTGATGTTTCTGACTAACAGCACCACAGGACACACAACACACACTGCAACACGACACACACACTACAAGACAACACACACTATAACACACACACACACACACACACACACACACACACACTACAACACACACACATCAGACTTGACAAAGGTCACTGAAGGTCAAAACAGGACTGAGTCTCTGACTTCAGCTCCTGAATAAAACCACGTTAACAGTAACTGTGTTTCCATCCAGATGTATCAAAGTTAAGAGCCGATTTTGTGAAAATGCACAAAAAGCGAATGCGACTTCACGCCCGTTTCCATTTGTTATTGTTTTGCGAATATTAGGAGAGGAGGAGTGGTGCGCCATGAGATTACGTCATTAAGGGTGTTTTCACACATGTTAAGTGCCTGTCACTACCCGATTTGCAACGTTACCCGATTTGTGACAGCTACGTACGGCAACTCCACTTGGACAAACTTAGTTGAATTGACTTAGGATCACTGCCCTGTGTGCGTCGCCAGAGACGGTTTATCTTTTTATTTATTTTTTTAAATACTTTATTAGTAATGTAAATTGAGGGTTGGTTGTGGTGGTCTGGATCTTGATGCTCAGAAAACAGGAACACAGGCGACTTTTAATGTTTACTGTCCTCTTTTCTCGCCGGCCTCATCACCATGACAACCACAAACAATCACAACTACCACAACACTCACTGAATAAACCAGTCTGCCGCGGCTGTCTTATGACGGACCTCCGCGCTTTTTATTTTATTTTATTTTATTTTTTAATCATTTTCACAGTAGCCTACCGTATTTTAATTTCACAGAACTTTAAGCATGTAAGCAAATCGGGCAGCGCCCAAATGAAGTTTGTCCAAGTGGAGTTGCCGTAGGCAGCTGTCCAAGATGGCGGCCGGCCTGCGCATGCGCAGACCAGTTTTGTCACAGATCGGGTAGTGACAGTGCGCACCAAATGTCACTCGGGACCAGACTTGGAGAGCGTCATGTCTCCATGACTACCGGCTGAAATCTGGAAGCGCTGATTGATAAAACTTTCATGATGGAGACTCCAGTAGGGCCGAATGTTATTAGCTCTGGTCATTTATTTCTATATTGTTTGCATGTATAACTCTGTTTGGTACTTCCGGCTGGTTTCCGGTTGCGTTCACCCAGCTCGGTCCCGTTAGTTCCCGGTTAAACGTTAAACACGGGCGGACCTCTGCTGCTGCAGCTCGGTCACCATGGTAACCAGCTGCTCCGCGGACCCGAGGGACGGACCCGCCGACCAGTCAGTGACTACGGGAGCCCTTTTAGCTCAAACCTGTTGAGTTCACCTGGCAGTTGGGTCGCACCAGAGTGCGGTTGCTTTCACACATCAACTAGTGGCACCAGAGTTCAGCTGCAGTTTGGGAAAATAACAAAACAAAAGAAAAAAACCCATAATAATGACAATAGTGCATGAATCAAATAAAGAGAGCAACAGAGAGAAAATAAATAAATTAAAATAAATCAATTATATTCTATTCTGTATGGAATTTTGCTAATAGAATAAAAAGGTTGATAATAAATAATTTCTTTGTGGGTATTTTCTTATCAAAAAGACCAAATAAAATAAATTAAATTTGGATTTTAAAAGGCGTATCTAAGGTTTGACTAAAGGGACAATCCCAGAAGAGATGACATAGCAATAATTCATCTGTATGATGACAGAAGGAACAGAGAGGATCAACATGAGTCAGCCTGATGATGAGTGTTGACCTGCAGCTGTGATGACATCATCGTGTGACATCATCATGTGACATCATCATGCCCCTCCCCCTCCCCTCCAGATGTACGTGACGTGCACGGTGCAGGCGAAGGGCACGCGCCTGGCCAAGCCCGTCCTGTCGCTGGGCTTCATGTGTCTGGCCTTCCTGACCGGACTCAACCGGGTCGCCGAGTACCGCAACCACTGGGCCGACGTCATCGCCGGCTTCATCATCGGCACCGCCATCGCCGCCTTCCTGGTGAGATACGCACACACACACACACACACACACACACACACACACACTGCAACACAACACACACACACACACACACCTACACACACACACACACACACACACATTGGACTCTCCACACTGCAAAACCTCAACATCTTTCCAAGAATATTTGTCTTATTTCTAGTCAAAATTTAATTTCTAGTCAAAACAATCTCGTTTTACTTAAAATAAGACTCATCACATTAAAAAGCAGCTTGTTTTTAGACACTTTTTACTTCTTTCAAGCAGATTTTCACTTAAAATAAGTAGAAAAATCTGACTTATTACAAGCACAAAAAACTTGCTTTCACAAATTAGTTTGAAACAAGTGAAAATGATCTAAAAACAAGTTAATTTTTAGGTGGTGAGTCTTATTTTAAGTGGAAAGAGATTAGTTTTGACTAGAAATGAGACATTTTGACAAGAAATAAGACAAATGTTCTTGGAAAGATTTTGAGCTTTTGCAGTGCACACACACTGGACTCAACACACTGCAAAAACTCAACATCTTTCCAAGAATATTTGTCTTATTTCTTGTCAAAATGTCTCATTTCTAGTCAAAACTAATCCCTTTCCTCTTTAAATAAGACTCATCACCTAAAAATTAACTTGTTTTTAGATCATTTTCACTTGTTTCAAACAAATTTTCACTTGAAATAAGTAGAAAAATCTGCCAGTTTTTTGTGCTTGTAATAAGAAAGAAAAACTTTTTTCTACTAATTTCAAGTGAAAATCTGCTTGAAATATATAAAAAGTGTCTAGAAACAAGCTGCTTTTTATGTGATGAGTCTTATTTTAAGTTTAATGAGATTTGTTTTGACTAGAAATGAGACAAATATTCTTGGTAAGATATTGAGTTTTTGCAGTGCAGCAGTAAATGACTTCTTTCATGTTGTTGCTCTCATCCATCACAAAGTCGACCCCCCCCCTCCAGGAAAAATCTGTACACATGTGACCTACATACACTCACCTGTGTGTGTGTGTGTGTGTGTGTGTGTGTGTCAGGTGGTGTGTGTGGTCCATAACTTCAAAGGGAAGTTGTTGCTAAGTGACGACTCCTCGGCGGAGCAGAGGAGCAGCAGCGGCGTGTTGAACATGGGCCGAGTGGAGAGTCCTCTGGAGAAGTACATCGCCTCACAGGTCAGTGCTGCACAACTACACAACAACTACAGTACACAACTACTACACAACACAACAACAACAACTAGAATTGGACCGTATGAGTTTCGCTTTGTTTTTCGCTCTGTGAACGACAATAACGGAGAAAGAGCGCTATGCAGAGATGAATGAAAGAACGATATTGTGTTGGTCGAGCCAAAAGCAGAAAAATCTATTCATGGAGGAAACAGTCTCCATGGAAACACACCTTCTGTCAACATGGGAATCAAACCCACGATCTTACCGTATTTCCTCTAATAGTAGCCGGGGCCTTTATTCACCCAACGGCCCAGGAGAAACGGCTTTATTTCTAACGTTGAGAAAGAGTGTGATTTCTGCCTCAGCGCTGGTCTCACGTTTGGGCTTATTCTGACCAAACGGCAGCTCCTATCAGAAGAAGAAGCAGACCGTGAGCGTCGTAAGGACTTCCTGAACGATTTGGTTTGATTCTGGTGTTTCTTCAGTGAATATTTTGAACACACTTGTGAGTTATAAACAGGGGTCCGTTCTGCTTCTCTCAGAAAATCTTTGTATTAGAGTCAATGAGGAGCAAAGAGAGACGTGGCCACACTCAGAGGCTCACAGTTTAAATTCTGTAAGTCTCTCTGCTTTGTTGAACACATTGTTAGAGAGAGGACAAGTTTGTCTACAACTGCAGAAAAAATCATGTGTGCAGAGTGTAGTTTGTGGCTAGGACCAGCGTGGAAAGAGAAAAGTTTCAGACAACTTTTCCCACTCTAGCTGATGATGTCATCCACTCTGACACGAACATTCCATGCAATACACAACCATTATAATCTCAACATTTCTCCTAAAATGATCATGGTCATTGATCAGGGATTAATCAAAAACTATCTCACCAATCCAAACGTGGATTAATACACCAATAGAGGAGACTTGTGTCTACATTTTAAGGTTCAAATGGAGTCTCTAGGTGAAAGTATGCCAGAGCAGTAGATGTTTGAAAAAGTCCAATAAGTACTTTTTTTAACTGCACTTTTTGGTTTGTCCAATTCACTTCAATGCAAAATTGAAGCGAGGAGGAGACTCTGATCCTCTCTTCTGATTGGCCGACTGTTTTCTAAAGTGATCCAATTAAAAACAGAGCAGATTTCAGAATAAAACACTCAGAGAAACCAAATCCTACAAGTTGTTGTTGTTGGATGGTGGGTCCAGGTGGTGGTGAGGGGGCGGGGCTTAGTTGTGACATCACAAAGTGGCAGGAAGTCCTGACAGCTGGTTTTAAAGGCCCCATGGCATGAAAAATGTGATTGTGGTTATTTTTTGGTGCTTGGGGAGGTCTCTGGGCCACGTATATAGATGATATAGATGTATATAGATAGATGTATATAGATGATATAGATGTATATAGATAGACGTATAAACTGCCCCATGCATCAAACTGGTCATAAACGGAGAAACACACACCGCCCATTTGTAGGAACTGTCTCTTTAAGACGAGCAGATAGCACTTCCTGCTTTCTGTGATGTCACACCAAGGTAACTCCGCCCACCGTGACTAGTTGTTTTTTTTTTCAATTTGTATGAATGCAGCTTAGGTTTCAGTTACTTGCCTGTGATTGGCCCGACCACATGCCACTCAAAAACAGTGAGCCAATCAGAGGAGAGGTTCTCATTCTCTCTTCTGATTGGCCAAATGACCTGTGGCTGCTAGAGCTCCAGAAAGAGGCAACAGAAAGGGGCAGTAGAAACCATATTAAGAAACATTAACCATCACAGGTACTCAAACCAATGATACATCTGGTTAGGGAAATAAACCCAGAGAAAAGTGCACAGCATGAGGCCTTTAAGGCTGTGTGCATTCCTCTGTGGACTGAGGCTTTGATACTTTTAAGATGTTCATCAAACACACACTCTGTGACACACACACATGCACACACATGCACACACACACACACACACACACACACACTGTGCTTTAGGAGACCGATGAGGAGGACGAGGACTCGTGGAACCTGAAGCAGCGTCTGCGGTCTTTCCTCCGGTGGCTGCAGAGTCTCAGCTGGGTCCAGAGGCTGCGACACAGAAGGCAACAGACAAACTGACCTGAGAGCTGCCAAACCTCTCTGGACACGCACACACACACACACACACACACTGAGCTCTGAGAGTCCAGAGGGTTTGGCAGGTTTGCGTTTGTGTGTGTCTTCTCCTCTGCGTGGTGTGTGCACTGCAAAAACTCTACATCTTTCCAAGAATATTTGTCTTATTTCTTGTCAAAATGTCTCATTTCTAGTCAAAACTAATCTCTTTCCACTTAAACTAAGACTCATCACCTAAAAATGAACTTGTTTTTAGATCATTTTCACTTGTTTCAAACTAATTTTCACTTGAAATAAGTAGAAAAATCTGCCAGTGAAAGCAAGTTGTTTGTGTTTGTAATAAGAAAGAAAAACTTGCTCCACTATCAGATTTTTCTACTTATTTCAAGTGAAAATCTGCTTGAAAGAAGTAAAAAGTGTCTAAAAACAAGCTGCTTTTAATGTGATGAGTCTTATTTTAAGTAGAATGAGATTTGTTTTGACTAGAAATGAGACAAATATTCTTGGTAAGATTTTGAGTTTTTGCAGTGTGTGTGTTTCACTTCCTGCAGCGATGAAGACGATGAAGACGTTGTGATGTTTGAGCTCAAACTGAACAGACAGGAAACAGACCATTAAACGTTTGATATTTAAAGGGACAGTTCAACATTTAGTCAGATCATAACCCCTATAGTCATAGCAGCAGGTTCATCACCTTTAATCATCGGTGCATGTTGTTTTAAGATGGGCGGAGCAGAGACGTGAGCTGCTCAGTCAACACAATGGAGGTGAACGGTACAAAAAGTCATCAAATACACAATCCAACAACTCCACAACGCTCTGGTGGACAAGTTGTGAGCTGCACATTCACCACGCTATGAGATAATAACACAACGTTACCACACAGAGTTGTTTTAGAGGGAAATGCAGCCGGAACTACATTCCAGACACGGCTGCTTCATGGGCGGAGGGATTTCAGAAGAGAAAGTAGTTCAGAGTATTTGCTTCATGTGTCGTAATGTTACATAATTATACACAGTGTTGGGCACGTTACTTTGAAAAAGTAATTATTTATAGGTACTAGTTACTTTCCCCAAAAGTAACTGAGTTACTACATGATAAAAGTAATTAATTACAATTATTGCGTTACTTTTTTATAAAATGCTCAAATATGTCAAATTACTTGGACTTCCCTCCCTAACCTTCGTTTATCTGGAACTAACCAACTCACTCAGTAGTATTCCTCCACACAGAGAGGCT
This sequence comes from Trachurus japonicus, assembly GCF_045865225.1. Classification (NCBI taxonomy): domain Eukaryota; kingdom Metazoa; phylum Chordata; class Actinopteri; order Carangiformes; family Carangidae; genus Trachurus; species Trachurus japonicus. Next base: position 918,740 of record NC_140926.1, read on the forward strand.
CTGCGACGCGCTGTATCACTCCGCCTATCAACTGTGTGGGAGAGGCGGAGGGATACAGCGCTTTGCAGAGCAGTGGGGGACACATTAAAGGAGAATTCCGGCCATTTTTGACGCCTAAATCGTTGTCCTGATGGTCACTCAGTGTTGGGGGGAGCAAAAAAAAGCCTTTTCTACATGCTGCTGATCTAAACAGCTGATAGGCGGAGGGATACAGTGTGTCACGGAGCCTCTCTGTGTGGAGGAATACTACTGAGTGAGTTGGTTAGTTCCAGATAAACGGCACATTCACAACGCTATGAGATAATCATGTAACATTATGTAACTTTATTACGACACATGAAGCAAACACTCTGAACTACTTTGCGCTATTGAAATCCCTCCGCCCAGCAGCAGCCGTGTCTGGAAAGTAGTTCCGGCTGCATTTCCCTCTAAAACAACTCTGTACTGTCTCTAATGTTACAGTATTATCTCATAGCGTGGTGAATGTGATTCTACTTCCTCTTCCTCTCAGGTTGGATTATAAACTCTGTGTGTTGTGTTTCTCAGCTCTGATGAAGCCGCTGTGTAGCTGTGTGTAGCTGTGTGTAGCTGTGTGTAGTTGTGTGTAGCTGTGTGTAGCTGTGTGTAGCTGTGTGTAGTTGTGTGTAGCTGTGTGTAGTTGTGTGTAGTTGTGTGTAGTTGTGTGTCTGACTCTCCCTCTCCTCCTCCTACAGAATCACATCGCCTTCGCTGAGGTCACATGACGTGGAGTCGGCCGTGTGGCAGACCCATTGGACGTCCACGCTCTTCACCGTCCAATCCCATTAAGCGGAACGCAGCGCTAAATCCATCGGGTGTGTGAGTGTGTGTTTGTGTGTTTGTGTGTGTCTGTGTGTGTTTGTGTCTGTGTGTGTGTGTGTGTGTGTGTGTGTGTGTGTTTGTTGTTCTGTGTCGTCGTCGTTCAGCTTCTTGTATCTAAAGGAAAAAGGCCGAGGAGATTCAGCAGGACAGGACAGACTGCTGCTGCTGCTGCTGCTGCTGCCACGACCTCATCTATGCACCGGATCAAAACCTGGACCGGATCAGAACCTGGACCGGATCAAAACCTGGACCGGATCAGACCAGAAATTGGACCGGATCAGAAACTGGACCGGACCAGAACCTGGACTGTTCCAGACCGGACAACAGTTTCAAACTCTCTCTCCTGGTTCGGTTTATGATCCAAGGAGGAATTGCGTCTCAGCTTTATGACATCATCTTCATGACATCATCTTCATCACACTCAGAGGAAGCAGCTGGTGTCAGTGCCCGATCCGTACCCGGAACAAGATCCGTTCCAGACTTCTGCGCATGCGCCGTTTTCGGCATTAGCTTCAAAGCTATGCTAACTGCTAGCCTAGCAGTAGAGCAGCTAAAAGTCGCTGTAGCGCTGTTAAAACGTCACTTTATTAAAGCTATCAGTAAGGTGAATGTTTGTGTTAATCTAAGTCTTAAATAGTTGTATCTTCCGACAGCAATCACTTCTATAGAGTGTTTGGTCTGAAACACGGGTCTGTCAGTCACTCTGCTCTGCTCTGAGCCCAGGAGAAAACTTTCCTTGTATCCTACAACCTTTATCCAATGAGGAGAGAGAACGGCATAAAGGGGCAGTCCTCTCTGTGTGTGCAGCCAAGGGATGCGCCTGAATGTGGTGACGTAGGGACGAGGACCAATAGATCCATGACGAGGGCGGGGGCTGCTAACTCCATCTGCTGACAGGAAGTTATGGTGCGTTCAAGGCAACCCGTAACTGGTGTTTTTCCGACCTGTGAAGTGGTACCAGTTGGATCTGGTACGAGTTCACGGGTCAGAAGTTACGAGTGGCCGTTATAGTGACTTTCACAGGTAAAACAGGTCGGAGAAACACGAGTGGGTTGCCTGGAAGGCTACAAAGTCGTAAGTTGTGACTTGAAGCTGTAATTTACGGTTTCAAAAGCCTGCCTGGAACGCAGCATTAGCCAAAACCACCGGATCGCTTACTTCTGCTTTAATTTTAAATATTTTTTTCATGTGAGAAAGTCACAGTTTAGAGTCCTGATCTGTGGTCAGTTTATCCAACTGACGTCTGTTTGGAAGTTTGCTCCGAGGTTTTGGGAGAAGTGCAGAGCTACTGGGAGTAGCCACCGGGAGCTAACGTTAGCTCGCTGCTCGGCTCATCTCAGAGGCAGCAGCGGCCGGCTGAGGGGATCGAACCTGTGATCGACCGGTCACCCAGACGTCGTCATGCCGGTGGAGAAAGGAGCAGATTAATTTATGGTCTCATTGATTAGTTTGTGTAAATGAAAAGTGAAGCTTCAGGAGCAGAAATCACCACATTTACATCAATAAATAAATGTTTTACAATTAACTGATCGTCTACATTACATTTAATTTAATCAGAAATAGAACAGAGGGGAATTCGTTGCGACGTGCTTGTGTTTTTCCTCATAGAACGTCTCTGTTTTCATCCATATCCGCGGTGTCGCCGTAAACTAAAAGAAGGGGGGAAGTGTGCATGAGCAGAAGCGTCTGGAGCGGATGGTGTTCCGGGTACGGATCAGACACTGACAGCTGGAACATCTGGACCGGGCCGACGCCGACGCCGAGCTGATGACATCATCAAACAACCCGATGACCAATGAACAGTGGTTTGATGAACTCAGGCTCAGGTCAAAGCAGCCAATCAGGAGAGAGTCTGAGGTCATGTGCTGTAGTCGCGTCTTTTTGTTGGTTTGTTCAGTGCGCGTGTGCGTTTGTGTGTGTGTACATACAGTATAAATATATAAATATATATATGTGTGTGTGTGTGTGTGTGTGTGTGTAGTCGACTCCAACCAATGAAAACACAAAGCTGTCGAAGCTTCATCAGCCACTGAGACAATCACCCCCCCCCCCCCTCTTTTATCAGTTTATATTTATTCTAAGAATCAGCTGCCCCCCCCCCGACCCCCCCTCCCCCGCGCTTTATTCATGAGGGGGCGTGTCCACGGCCACACCTCCAGCCAATCAGAACGTGTCCTGTAGCTCAGTGTTGATATGATGGTGCCTTCATGTGCTATGGTAATTATGGTAAATACCAAAAGACGAAGTGAAAAGTGCACATGAACACCCTCTCATGTGGTATTTTCCACTGGGCAACTCGTAGAATGTTTTGATGCCCGAGCTGCCGAGATGAAAATAACCTTTGACCTTTTCAACATGGCGGCGAGCAACGCAAGATTGGTTAATGGTAAGCAAGGCAAGCCTTTAGAAAACAGTTAGCAGCTATTCACTTGTATGCCTGCATGCAAACACTTTTAAAAAGCCAAATAGCCAGTGCTAAATCTCCATGAATATCAATATTTACCGTTTGAGTTTTGATAATTCATCTTCTTGCTGTAAGAGATGAACTAGGCAATCCAAGATACACGTAGATGCTGCACGTGTGATATATCTATGGTTTTACCAAAGTAACAAGTCTGAATCTGTGTGTCCACCATCTTTATTTTCTCTGTACAACAACAACGCACTGGTAAATACCAGGTCACAAGTGGAAAATACCATCTGTACCATAGCACATGAAGGCAGCAGTCAGTTTGTTGATGACGAGATGAGATGACGCGTTTCTCTGTTAGCTTAGCTTAGCTTAGCTTAGCTTAGCACAAAGACTGAGCAGCTGTGATTTAAACGTTGTCATGTTTCTCAGAGGGAATCAAACATTGAAGCAGCTGATTGTAACTTAGCTCTGTCTGTCTGTTAGCCTCTTTTAGCTCATTTATCTCACCGTAGAGTTTTCCGAGTCGTCACCATGTGGAAACTTTTCAGATAAAGAGGACGTCGCCCACCTGTTAGCATCAGTTTGACCAACGTACTAGCCTGACGCACCAGACTACATCATTAACATGTCTAGTGTGTCAACGAGCGGTAGACCTCGGCTCAATCCAGGGGGCGGGATGAAGGCTGTCTTTCAAACTGCCTCTGCACCAATAGGGTAGCGCTACGACCAATCAGAGCAAAGAGCAGGATGACGTTAGCCTGACGAGCCAATTAAAATGTATGTTGTCATGGCGTTAAGCCGCCCAACGACTCTCTAAATAGATAGAGCGCTGTGATTGGTCAACACAAACGGTGTTCCAGACTCAAAAAGTTCCTATAGACACAGTCGGCAAGCAAGGAAACGTCACTTCCGGTTAGGGCCGTGGGGGAAAACAAACCGTTTTCCCCATACACACTCATGCAAAAAGGCGGCATTTTAAACCTTTGTCAAACGCTTGTTCGCCGTCCTGTCTTAGTTTTAATCACATGTATGTGCTGACAAAGAGCTAGATATTAGAAAACTCATCACGATCTGGGTCGATTGCTGTCCGTACATCTTAAAATATAAAGTTTTCACAGCCATAGCCTACACCGAGTCAGCAGGGTCGGCAACCTTCACTTCCGGTCAGAGCGTTACACGTTTGGAGAAGATGAGCGAAGTTCCGATATAAAAGTTCAGGTTGTGGTTTTTGAATTTATTTGCGGTGCAAAATAATACACAATAACTCAGGCAGTGTCTAGAGCCGGCCGGCGGCGACTAAGAGAGCGTCAGAGCCGTGGGGGAAGACAAATATGACTGACTGTGAAATACCTAATATTTTTAAATGTACGGACAACAATCGACCCAGATCGTGATGAGTTTCTAAAAATATAGCTCTCTGTCAGCATATACATGTGATTAAAACTAAGACAGGACGGCGAAAAAGCCTTTGACAAAGGTTTAAAATGCCGCGTTTTTGCATGAGTGTGTATGGGGGACACGGTTTGTTTTCCCCCACGGCCCTAACCGGAAGTGATGTTTCCTTGCTTGCCGACTGTGTCTATGGCTCGTTTCTAGACCCACCTACGGAGCAGATAGATTAATGCTGCTACTAGGGGGCAGATAGATTTATAGCCTACCAACCTACCATATTTCAGATTTAATATATTTTAAATATTACAGTAAATAAATGCTAAAATACTTCTGTGGTCATGAGTGAAGCTCCGCCCACATCAGACGTTTGTCGTCTAGTCGACAACAAAATAGTTCCAGAGAATCTGACACTGTTTCCTTCAGGTGGAGTACAGAGCTAAAAGAGCTAACAGAGCTAAGTGGCTAACAGACAGAACAAGTAGGCTAATCGTCGTGACATCCCTAGACAGCTAAAGAGCCAAACTGGAGCAAAAAGAGACTCGGTGACTCAGATTGAAGCGGTTTAATTAGTTTAATTAGAAACAGGTGGATGGTCTTAATCAGCTGATTCTTCTTCCTTAGCTTGTTTTTGACGTTTTTGTCCCTTGTGGCCAAAAATGGGAACTGCAGCTTTAACTGGTTCATTATTGGTTAATTTGGTGTTGTTTGATTAAATCTTTGTTTGAAGCAGTAATTAATATGAATTAATATTAATGTGGTGATAATTGGTGCCATCGCTCGTCTGTACCTACCGAACCTTTTTCGTAGCAATAACTCGTCAGGATTTCGTCCAATCAGGAGAGAGAGAGAGAGAGAGGAAGTGGAGATCGAAGGTCTGATTCTGTCGCCCCTGAAAAATCTCTAAAATCTATTTTTCTAAGAATCACTGAAGCACTTCGGAACAAAACGACTCAGTAACGGCAGCACTTTAAAAAACCGAGCCGTGGCCCCGCCCATCGCCCCGCCCACGGCCCACGGCCCCGCCCACGCCGCTAAACCAACGTCTGCTGCTTTAAAAAAAAACAAAGTTCACTTCACGTTCACGTTCAGGGCTCAGAAACACGACCTGCATCGCTACGGCAACACAACTATCCTATAATAGTATATCAGAGAAAAGAACTGTACAAATGTATATGTTTGGAATTATGAATATGAATATAAATAACCACTTTGTTTCTGGTCTCAGATCAGTTTCACCTTGTTTTACTGAGACGAGCTCAACTTCCTGTTGTTGTTCAAGGTTTCATCGACTCTGTTGTGTTTGTGTGGGTAGTGACGGACGCCATCTTGGCTCTGTTTCTTTTCTCCAACATGTTTAAGTGGATCATTTGTTTCTGGATGTTGTTGCTCCTCCAACTTCTTCTTCTCCTTCTCCTTGTTTTTATATTCTGTTATGTTTCTTTTTCAACTCTCTCTTCTTCTTCTCTCACCCTGAGTTCAGACTGTGACCTTTTACACTGTAGAAAAATAAATTTACAGCCTTTGAATAAAAAACACTCAGAAAGGTTCAGACCGTTGTGTCCAGGTGGTTTTTACTCCTCGTTCTTGTGTTTTGAGACTCATTTTGTTTAATGTGAGTTTATAGATCCAAACACACACACACACAAAGCTGCAGTGTTTCCACATCGTGATGTTTCAGCTTCGTGACAGATGGAAAAACAAGTTTCCAGAATAAAGTCACATCATTAGGAGAATAAAAGTTGTTTGTCGACAGAAAACTACGATGGAATATTAAGGCCACATTGAGAAAACAAAACAAAACACAGACTTCGGGAATAAAGTCAATTTCCTACGAGAAAAAAGTCATAACATTACGAGAAGTCGTAAATTTATGACTTTATTCTTGAAGTTTTAGATTTTTTTATTTGTCAATGCGGCCCTAATACTCCGTCGTAGAAAACAGATGTTTTTTTTTTACATTTTTATTGTCACAATTAAAAAAACAAAACCAGAAGAAACGAATCAGACAGAAGGAAATGATAAACGACACAGAAATAAATGAATAACTCTGTGTAGATAGAGAACAGCTACACAATCCTCTGAACTTTTACTTTGAAATGTCCACGTCACCTGACTTCCTTTTAATTCACTCCACAATCAAACAAGGAAAAAGGAAAAAACTTGAATTTACAAACTTTAAAATGAGATTATTTCTTTGTGTACGATGTGTGTGTGTGTGTGTGTGTCATCAGGTCGTATTATGTCACAGTGCGTCTGGACGCGGCCTCAGGCTCAGAGTGTGGGACGGCGCTCACACGAGCAGCAGTGCATGCTGGGTAAAGATGCAATGATTCATGTTTAAGAACACGTCTGTGGGTCCAGAGAGAAGACAAGATGGCGGCGCAGAGATTATACAACCAGGCCTCAAGGTGTAGAGGGGGGGGTATTCAATAATTTCTTCAATAATCACATTTAATGAGATTCGACCTCAGATTTGACTGAGGTGGTCGGACTGTACAGGTGATACTTCAACATGGTACAGTACACTTTACTACAATACAATATACTAAAGAGGCAAGGCAATTTTATTTCTATAGCCCGTTTTTACAAACAGTTTGTCTCAAAGAGAGTCTGACTGGGTCTTTGAGGATTAGTAACTACAATGAGATCGGTTGATCTTTGACATCTGATCAAGTCTCATATGAATTAAAGCTTGAAGACTGAAAAACAGAAATACTGTAAATGAATGTGAAAACACAGAAAAGACTTCAAGTGAAATCATGTCTGACATTTTATTTGTTTTTTGACAGCAGTGAAACATTTTTAAACAAGAGCACGAAGCAGCTAAACACTGAAGCAATCCACCTAGCCTCCATGAGGCGCTGCGTGAATTATGGGAGCGACTTCCGGTGCAAAACGGAATTGGCGTTTGTTACATGCTTACAGTGCACGCTAATATATGTTTTTCGAGTGTTAGAGACATAAAGCATGTGGGAACACCACCTGTTGTTGCTCAAGTGGCCAAAGATATAACACACAGAGCATATTAAGCTATGTTGTTATCTCAGTTGCTGCAGATGGTGAGGTAATGAACAATCTTAAAAGCTCTGGAAATGTTTAAAAAGCATTTTCTACACAGTTATAAGGACGGCTGCGTTTTGTTAAATAAAAGATGTGGGCCACAATTGTATTTACCTTAAAGCATCACCGAGCCATGGGTCTTATCTCAACGTCAGGTGAAATACAAACAGCAGGGTGTTCATGTATCACAGGTCAAGGCAGCTCTTGCAGGCGTGCTGCTGCCACACGTTGAAAGGTAAATGTGGATTGTTCTGGTAGTTTTAATGATTATTTTCTACAGTGTATTTGGGAAGGTGGGCGCCCCATCCCCCCACAAAAGTTGTAGTTAAAAATAAATCCATTATTTAGCCTAATGTTAATTTAATCAAAAAGACCTAGAACATCCGTAATGAGTTGCTATCGTTTCATTACATTCATCACAATGTGTTTCTTCCAGGTGCATTTGCAACGCCCCAAGGAATAAGGTGGATAGAATCAAAGTATTGCTATAGCGATCAATAAGCATTGATTATTGATAAACTGCAGCTTTAAACATGTAGGCTATTCACTCAGAAGTCGTGCTCGGTGCTCGATGCCATGACATCATCTCTGCTTGGCTTCAGTGGACGGTTGGTTATCTGCCAGTAACAGGTGAAGGTAGGAAAAGGTAGAAAACATATTTATACATGTTATAATCAATCAATTAATCAATCAATCAGTGGAGTGTTACCTGTGGGTCTGCGGCGATACAAAGACACCATGAGGACGGTGCAGATGAAGTACGGACTGAACACCACCAGGTATCGGACCACGAACAGCACAAGCTGCAGGACGGACCAGGCAGGGGGCGGAGCTCCAGAGGTGGGCGGGGCAGAGCGACGGGGAGGGGTTGAACCTATGAGTGGGGTTGCAAATCACACCTGGTCAGGTAAATATCAGCTCCTGTTTGCATTGCATCATGGGTATAAACAAACTCTTTGTCAACCTGAGAGTTCTGAATCAAACTCAGTTCAAATACTGTGGGAACACAAGGCTGTGGGAACATAAGACTGTGGGAACATAAGACTGTGGGAACATAAGGCTGTGGGAACATAAGACTGTGGGAACATAGGACTGTGAGAACATAAGACTGTGGGAACATAAGGCTGTGGGAACATAGGACTGTGAGAACATAAGACTGTGGGAACATAAGACTGTGGGAACATAAGGCTGTGGGAACATAGGACTGTGAGAACATAAGACTGTGGGAACATAAGGCTGTGGGAACATAGGACTGTGAGAACATAAGACTGTGGGAACATAAGACTGTGGGAACATAAGGCTGTGGGAACATAGGACTGTGAGAACATAAGACTGTGGGAACATAAGACTGTGGGAACATAAGGCTGTGGGAACACAAGGCTGTGGAAACATAAGACTGTGGGAACATAAGACTGTGGGAACATGAGGCTGTGGGAACATAGGACTGCGAGAACATAAGACTGTGGGAACATAAGACTGTGGGAACATAAGACTGTGGGAACATAAGGCTGTGGGAACATAGGACTGTAAGAACATAAGACTGTGGGAACATAAGACTGTGGGAACATAAGGCCGTGGGAACATAGGGCTGTGGGAACATAAGGCTTTGGTAAAATAAGACTGTGGGAACAAAAGACTGTGGGAACATAAGGCTGTGAGAACATTAGACTGTGGGAACATAAGACTATGGGAACATAAGACTTTGGGAACATAAGGCCGTGGGAACATAGGGCTGTGGGAACATAAGGCTTTGGTAAAATAAGACTGTGGGAACATAAGACTGTGGAAACATAGGGCTGTGGGAACATAAGGCCGTGGGAACATAAGGCTGTGGGAACACAAGGCTGTGGGAACATAAGACTGTGGGAACATAGGGCTGTGGGAACATAAGGCTGTGGGAACACAAGGCTGTGGGAACATAAGGCTGTGGGAACATAAGACTGTGGGAACATAGGGATGTGGGAACATAAGGCTGTGGGAACGTAACATAAGGCTGTGGGAACATAAGGCTGTGGGAACATAAGACCGTGGGAACATGAGGCCTTTGGGAACATAAGACCGTGGGAACATAAGACTGTGGGAACATAAGACCGTGGGAACATAAGGCTGTGGGAACATAAGACCGTGGGAACATGAGGCCTTTGGGAACATAAGACCGTGGGAACATAAGACCGTGGGAACATAAGACCGTGGGAACATAAGGCTGTGGGAACATAAGACCGTGGGAACATGAGGCCTTTGGGAACATAAGACCGTGGGAACATAAGGCTGTGGGAACATAAGACCGTGGGAACATGAGGCCTTTGGGAACATAAGACCGTGGGAACATAAGACCGTGGGAACATAAGACCGTGGGAACATAAGACCGTGGGAACATAAGGCCGTGGGAACATAGGGCTGTGGGAACATAAGGCTTTGGTAAAATAAGACTGTGGGAACATAAGACTGTGGAAACATAGGGCTGTGGGAACATAAGGCCGTGGGAACATAAGGCTGTGGGAACACAAGGCTGTGGGAACATAAGACTGTGGGAACATAGGGCTGTGGGAACATAAGGCTGTGGGAACACAAGGCTGTGGGAACATAAGGCTGTGGGAACATAAGACTGTGGGAACATAGGGATGTGGGAACATAAGGCTGTGGGAACGTAACATAAGGCTGTGGGAACATAAGGCTGTGGGAACATAAGACCGTGGGAACATGAGGCCTTTGGGAACATAAGACCGTGGGAACATAAGACTGTGGGAACATAAGACCGTGGGAACATAAGGCTGTGGGAACATAAGACCGTGGGAACATGAGGCCTTTGGGAACATAAGACCGTGGGAACATAAGACCGTGGGAACATAAGACCGTGGGAACATAAGACCGTGGGAACATAAGGCTGTGGGAACATAAGACCGTGGGAACATGAGGCCTTTGGGAACATAAGACCGTGGGAACATAAGACTGTGGGAACATAAGACTGTGGGAACATAAGACGGTGGGAACATAAGACTGTGGGAACATAAGACTGTGGGAACATAAGGCTGTGGGAACATAAGACTTTGGGAACATAAGGCCGTGGGAACATAGGGCTGTGGGAACATAAGGCTTTGGTAAAATAAGACTGTGGGAACATAAGACTGTGGAAACATAGGGCTGTGGGAACATAAGGCCGTGGGAACATAAGGCTGTGGGAACACAAGGCTGTGGGAACATAAGACTGTGGGAACATAGGGCTGTGGGAACATAAGGCTTTGGTAAAATAAGACTGTGGGAACATAATACTGTGGGAACATAAGACTGTGGGAACATAAGACTGTGGGAACATAGGGCTGTGGGAACATAAGGCCGTGGGAACATAAGGCTGTGGGAACACAAGGCTGTGGGAACATAAGACTGTGGGAACATAAAACTCTGGGAACAAAGGGCTGTGGGAACATAAGACTGTGGGAACACAAGGCTGTGGGAGCATAAGACTGTGGGAACATAGGGATGTGGGAACATAAGGCTGTGGGAACGTAACATAAGGCTGTGGGAACATAAGGCTGTGGGAACATAAGACCGTGGGAACATGAGGCCTTTGGGAACATAAGACCGTGGGAACATAAGACCGTGGGAACATAAGACGGTGGGAACATAAGACTGTGGGAACATAAGACCGTGGGAACATAAGGCTGTGGGAACATAAGACCGTGGGAACATGAGGCCTTTGGGAACATAAGACCGTGGGAACATAAGACCGTGGGAACATAAGACCGTGGGGACATAAGACCGTGGGAACATAAGACTGTGGGAACATAAGACTGTGGGAACATAAGACTGTGGGAACATAAGACGGTGGGAACATGAGGCCTTTGGGAACATAAGACCGTGGGAACATAAGACTGTGGGAACATAAGACCGTGGGAACATAAGGCTGTGGGAACATAAGACCGTGGGAACATGAGGCTGTTCCCACAGCCTTGAGGCTCATTTTTATTGTTTCATATATCAGATCATTGTTTATAGACTTTTTAGAAATGTACTTAAACTTAATATTGTTGCTGATACTTGAAGTTTTTGGAAAACTACTACCTCTTTTAAACTCCAAAATGTTATAGTTTTTCATTCAGTCTCTGATCATAGACTACTCTGACTTCAGACACTTCATGGGTATCTACCCAGAGAGGGGAACAGAGGCTATCCAGGGAAAGTGTCATCAAGAAGACACCTATGATGGTCCAGAAGATGTCTGAACCTCATGGAATTTCATCATGTAGGTCAGTGAGCTCAATCTTATATCTTGTTCTTAACTCCAGATGTTGTTCCGACAGACTGACATTGCCCCATTAAACCAGTGGAGACTATAAGCATGTAATGTTATTGTACATCCCTGAGTTATTTAGATTTTTCTCTCTGTCGTTGTTTTAGAGAAGCAACGCTGGAATAAAGCCAGGGCGAGGAACAACGACCAGCAAGGTGACGATCATCTCTCCCTGACCAAGAAGATTCCTCTTTAAATCAGGACTGTCCACACATAACCAGACAAAGATGAACATGCACCTACACCTCACAGAACTCTGTAAGAGGTAAAACACAACCCTCAATGGACAATTCTGAGGTAAAGCACACGCCTACTGCACAGAGATCTTATGAGAGGAAACACAAGCTGTGTTTCAATGTTCGCTAAGGGGCAATTTTAGTTAAATGACATTGTTTCCCGCAGACAGTTTGGCTGTTTTTTACTGTTACTTATAATATTTTTAGCTTGTTAATCTGGGATGTCTAACAGTATTTATGTTGACACTGCCTGTCTAAATAAACATTTGTGTGATGTACATCCTTTGTAGGTTGTTTATTGATTGTTAAGTACCTGTCAGAACAATACAGTCTTTAACTGCATTGAAAATTGAGATTGTATATATTCTAAACTGCTAAACTGAGTCACTTATGCCTGTTAACACTGAACGGTGAACATTTAAAGTGACCCTTATCAGAATGTAACTGATATTCACAGAAATATAGCCTAAATTTGTTACAGTGTACTCCTAACATCCTTACTGTAGATAAAGCAGTTATTTGTATTATTATCATCCTATTTTTCTTAGGCATATTTAGTATTTTTTGTGGTTTAATATCATTTGAAATATCATTGAAAGTGGGTTGATCTTTAGTTAGGTTGAAATTTCAACATTGTTTCAATATTAGTGTTAATAGAAATATCATTGAAATTCAGTTGAGCTTTAGTTAGAAAATGAACATTGTTCAATGGTTGAAATTTCAACATTGTTTCAATATCTTTTTTGTAGAAATATCATTGAAATTCAGTTGCGCTTTAAGCCTGCCACACACATAAAGATAATCGGGCTGATTTTGCCCCGATTTTCCCCCTTCCGACCACGGACAGACACCGCCCGATTATCTTAAGGTCTTAAGATTATCTTATAAGATTCTCTTGTAGTGTGTGGTGTGTTAAGAGTCAAAATTCCCCCGACAATCGGCTCGGAAAACGTTCGGCGCCGATAATCGTAAGTATTAAACATGTTCAATATTTACGATTATCGGGGCCGACTTCGGTGGCCGTTTCAATCAAAAGTCATCTTGTGTGTGGAAAGCTGGTGTTGTGCGGAGAAGCGCCTGCACCGAGCTCTGCATGCTGCTCGCAGCAACAAGCCACTTCTCCACACAGCACCGGCAATCCCACAGAGAGCCACGGTGCAGCCCTGAGCCCTGGCATTACATGAGGTTCACACAGACATTCACACATACACGGGAGGTTTCCTGAAGCCGATAGCAAAGACGGTAGTGCTCGTAGCCGGCAACAGCCGGCAATACAGCAGCCATGTTTAAACGATCATGTGACCGCCGCTCACAGCCCGTCATGTGACAGCGCACGGCTCCCTATTGGACAGCCGCTTGACTGCTCGGTGTCCGGAGCCACAGACACACACAGATGGGATCGTTGTAAAGGCTGAAGTGTCCCGCTTTCATTAAAAAAGAAATTACGTCGCTCTCATTGTCCATTCCGGAAATAGACCCGAAAGAGTAGCTACAACGACACCCCTGGTATCGCTGCTGATGCCGGATTGTTTTCTGACCAGAGGTCGAAAAATCTTAATGTGTGTGGTGAGCTGTGTTTGGAATATCGCAGCACCCCACACACAATACGATCAAAACTGTTCAATCACAGATTTTGTATCTTTATGTGTGGGGTCTCTCACAGATAATAAATCGGTTGAGATTTATAAAATCTTTATGTGTGTGGCAGGCTTTAGTTAGAAAATCAATATTGTTCAATGGTTGAAATTTCAACATTGTTTCAATATCTTTTTAGTAGAAATACCATTGAAATTCCATTGATCTTTAGTTAGAAAATCAACATTGTTTCAATATTAAAAAAGGGTGCAAACTGATCTAAAATCAACGTTCCAGTCCAACGTTGATTCAATTCAATTTCAATGACTCAACATTGACAAAATAATGTTGATTCAACACTGTTTCAATGATTCTTTGCTATCTGGTAAATTTCTTTTAATGCGCATTTCCCAGTAATTCGAATCACTTTGGATGGAAAAAGGGCTAGTGTCTCCACAGTCTGATCTTACCAGTCACAGTGATGTTGATGCTGCTGGTTGTTGCTCCCTCTCCAGACTCACACCAGTAAACTCCACTGTCAAACTGGTCAACAAAGCCGATCTCACAGGAGGAACCACTTAATGTTCCCCATCCAGCTCCACACCGAGTCTTCTGCTGTCTAGTTGTGCTCCTCATCACCTTCCATCCAGCAGAGCTGTCGTCCTCCTCACAGCTCAGAGACACTGATTCATATTCAAACAGCTGAGAGCTGCTGGGACTCACAGTCAGACGAGCTGGGGAGGAGAAAACAGCTTCATGTCAACAAGGTCACTTGAGCAGCAACAACAATTCATTCTGTAACGTAGCTACACACGGAAGCCGAGAACGGCCACATCCAAAATATATTTTTTTATTACCGTTTTCTCGTGATAACGACTTATTATTTTGTTATCTCGATAGGCTATAAGACCGTTTTCTCGTGATAGCTAATTCATTTATGGTAGAATGTGTTGACATGGTTGCCTAGCAACAGGGTTCAGGTCGAGCATGGTGCAGTTAAATAAATCCAGCTCAGTAAACAAACTTTAAGTGTAACTTATCGGTCCTTCATTGTTGACAGCTCGAGTGCCGAAGCGGAAGCAGGAAGTAACGGGATTTTGTAAAAAATGTTCAAGAATAGGATCTCTAACCCTACCTTTAACTCCACCATTAACTAGGTCAACCCAATATAAAAACCAGTGTTTAATTGTCACTAGCCATGTTTCCATCAGTTACATGCCGCTATTTCGACATTGACCTCTAATTGTCAGAATAGCTGCATTATTTTTTTTTTTCATTGTCGGAGTAGCGGCAGCTCCTGTTTGCAGTGCATCATGGGTATAAACAAACTCTTTGTCAACCTGAGAGTTCTGAATCAAACTTAGTTCAAATACTGTATTTGGTGATGGATGCTATGGTTAGCTTGTCCCAAATTTTAGCATTGACTTGCTTACAGGTTAGCTGCCTAATGTTTTCAGTTAGCTAAATTTTAACTTAAGGTTGAACTTAGAAACAGGGTCATCCCTATGTTCCCACATTTCTAACATTTTTTTTTCACTGAAAATTTGGCCCTATGTTCCCACAGGGGGGAAACCGCCATTCTGACATCCCACCAGTCCGACATAGGCCTCTAATTGTCTAAATGGCAACACTTAATTTTCTATCAAACGTCCCGTCATTCCGACAATTTTTGCCTCCTATGGTCGGAATGACAGTATTTTTGTTCTTTTTTTTTTTTAAACATCCTGCCTTTCCAACAATTCCTTTAATAGAGTATTTTTTCCCCAAAAGATTTTGCACTGGTTGGGTTTAGGCGATGAAGAAAGGAGTTGGTTAAGTTCAGTAAAAAGAGCAGGTAGAGTCTAGACAGGCCAGATAGATCGAGAGAGTCACCTGTTTTTCCCCACTGAAAATTAGGCCCTATGTTCCCATAACATCACACCCATAGACATCTTTCCACACGTAGCAGAGCATGCGCCATGTGATAAATCTCAAATGTGGGAACATAGGGCTGTGGGAACATAAGGCTGTGGGAACATAAGGCTGTGGGGACATAGGGCTGTGGGAACATAAGGCTGTGGGAACATAGGGCTGTGGGAACATAAGGCTGTGGGAACGTACATAAGACTGTGGGAACATAAGACTGTGGGAACATAACATAAGGCTATGGGAACATAAGGCTGTGGGAACATAAGGCTGTGGGGACATAACATAAGGCTATGGGAACATAAGGCTATGGGAACATAAGGCTATGGGAACATAAGGCTGTGGGAACATAAGGCTGTGGGAACATAAGACTGTGGGAACATAAGACTGGGAACATAAGGCTGTGGGAACATAAGACTGTGGGAACATAAGACTGGGAACATAAGGCTGTGGGAACATAAGACTGTGGGAACATAAGGCTGTGGGAACATAACATAAGGCTGTGGGAACATAAGGCTGTGGGAACATAAGGCTGTGGGAACATAAGACTGTGGGAACATAACATAAGGCTGTGGGAACATAAGGCTGTGGGAACATAAGACTGTGGGGACATAAGACTGTGGGAACATAACATAAGGCTGTGGGAACATAAGGCTGTGGGAACATAAGACTGTGGGAACATAACATAGGGCTGTGGGAACATAAGGCTGTGGGAACATAAGACTGTGGGAACATAAGACTGTGGGAACATATGACTATGGGAACATAGGGCTGTGGGAACATAGGGCTGTGGGAACATAGGGCTGTGGGAACATAAGGCTGTGGGAACATAAGACCGTGGGAACATAGGGCTGTGGGAACATAAGACTGTGGGAACATAAGACCGTGGGAACATAGGGCTGTGGGAACATAAGACCGTGGGAACATAGGGCTGTGGGAACATAAGGCTGTGGGAACATAAGACTGTGGGAACATAAGGCTGTGGGAACATAAGGCTTTGGGAACATAGGCATAGCTAATACTTAGCCTACACTTAGGCCATCCTTTCATGGCCAGCGTTAGCTTATCTTGTCATTACCAATATGTCTGGACATCTGTTTGTTTGACATCAAGCACATGAAAAACCTGACCTTTGACCTCCTGACCTGACTTCTGACCTGTGACAGTGATCCAGCTGGGTGGAGACCCTCCATAGCCTGTGATGTCACAGCTGTAGAGGCCTTCATCAGACTTGGTAACATGGCGGATGGTCATGTGACGTGTAGGCTCAGTCCTGATGAGGGAGCCATCTTTATAGAAAGCAGCTGGGGGGTTGGAGGGAGGGGTCTCCTTTGATTGACAGCTCAGAGTGACATCATGTCCCTCCATCACAGGATGGACAGGACTCTGCAGGATCACTGGTTTATCTGAACACAGAGACAAAGTACAGCAGTTGATCCATTTCCACACAGCTGCATTAACACTGACTCCACAGTCTGATCTTACCAGTCACAGTGATGTTGATGCTGCTGGTTGTTGCTCCCTCTCCAGACTCACACCAGTAAACTCCACTGTCAAAATGGTCAACGAAGCCGATCTCACAGGAGGAACCACTTAATGTTCCCCATCCAGCTCCACACCGAGTCTTCTGCTGTCTAGTTGTGCTCCTCATCACCTTCCATCCAGCAGAGCTGTCGTCCTCCTCACAGCTCAGAGACACTGATTCATATTCAAACAGCTGAGAGCTGCTGGGACTCACAGTCAGACGAGCTGGGGAGGAGAAAACAGCTTCATGTCAACAAGGTCACTTGAGCAGCAACAACAATTCATTCTGTAACGTAGCTACACACGGAAGCCGAGAACGGCCACATCCAAAATCTTATCTCAATAGGCTATAAGACCCTTTTCTCGTGATAGTTAATTCATTTATGGTAGAATGTGTTGACATGGTTGCCTAGCAACAGGGTTCAGGTCGAGCATGGGGCAGTTAAATAAATCCAGCTCAGTAAACAAACTTTAAGTGTAACTTATCGGTCCTTCATTGTTGACAGCTCGAGTGCCGAAGCGGAAGCAGGAAGTAACGGGATTTTGTAAAAAATGTTCAAGAATAGGATCTCTAACCCTACCTTTAACTCCACCATTAACTAGGTCAACCCAATATAAAAACCAGTGTTTAATTGTCACTAGCCATGTTTCCATCAGTTACATGCCGCTATTTCGACATTGACCTCTAATTGTCAGAATAGCTGCATTATTTTTTTTTTTCATTGTCGGAGTAGCGGCACTTTACTATTTTTCAAACATTCCGCTTTTCCGTCATTGATTGATTACGTTGTTGTCAGACGTTTCCTTCTGATTTTTTTTTTTTGCATCTGAGACACTGTTTCTCATCGAATACATATAGGCCTATTAGAGAGAAGAAAAAACAAAACATCAGACATGTGCAACGGGCAGTGGAGCATGTGAGGTGCGGATATCAGGAGGAGTCGGCTTTGAAAGTAAAAAAAAGAAAAAAAAGAGAGTTTATTTCCTATAAATTAACAATTCTAAAATCAGGGGAAAGGGGAGTTGAATAAAGTTACTGTCTGACGAGAGTGGCGACAACATCAGATTTGTGTGGACGGAGGACAAAACACCGTAGTAACTTTTTAAAAGATTAGTAAAGGAGAAAAACATCAATGCTGTCCACTGCCCGCTTGTCACTAAAGCTATGTCCTCTCTCCATGGTGATATCCACACTCCGGGTCGGGAAGGCAGTAAAGCGTTTACAGGCTGGTTGCCATGCCAATCTGTGGAAAACTCGTGTGAGTTTTGTGTTTTTCACCAAAGTCTGTGCTTTTAATGGAAACACACAGGATTTGAATTTCCTTTAATGCGCATTTCTCAGTAATTTGAATCACATTGGATGGAAACATGGCGACTGTTGTTGCTACTGTTACAGCAGTTCACTGACCTGTGTGGGTTGTGCAGCAGAGCAGAGACATCACACCTGCAGAGACACAACAGTTTCACACAACAATAAACAGACAAACTGAAGTGGGTTTAGTTTTGCGATTACTGAGGTAGAATGGGAACAGAACAGAGAAAATGGTTCTGTCTTGTATTATCCATCCCAGAGGCTGTCTCCACTGAGCTAACGGCACATTGTTTGACTGTGAACACATTGCTTCCCTCATAGTTCTTCTTGACTGTCTTGTTTCCTTCTCTGTGGATTCATGTTTTTCAAACCCTCTAGGTTGATATCTCTGTGAAGTTTCACTGACAGAAAACGACCACCCTACCGTCTCCACAGACTGAGGACCACGACTAACTTTTGATGTGAAACCAATCTGAACTGAACCTCCGACAGCTCAGACAGCTTAAGGTGTAAAATGTCTAAAGCAGGCATCACCAAATGGAGGAAAATTGAAAATTGACAATAGATATGAAAAAGTACTTCGTTGATTTTATTTAATTGACATAGGGGTAGGCTATAAAACACCATTTGGACTTTATAAGTTTAGTAACGGGACCTCAATGCATTTTAACTGAATATCCCTGGTCTAAAGTTTCTACCAACAGACATGAGGACAAATTAACTTACAGAGCAGCATCAGCAGAGACGTTTCCTCCATCCTGACTCTTCATCAACATGTTACATTTGTTCTCCGATCAGTTTACGGTAAAAAAAAAAAACTAAAAAAAAAAAAAAAAAAAAAGAAAAACTCTCTCACTTCCTCCTTGTGGTTAGCTGGGTGTTACCACT
Organism: Trachurus japonicus; assembly: GCF_045865225.1. Lineage (NCBI taxonomy): Eukaryota > Metazoa > Chordata > Actinopteri > Carangiformes > Carangidae > Trachurus > Trachurus japonicus. The sequence continues at coordinate 938,173 of NC_140926.1, forward strand.
ACAGAACGCCCTCCCTGTGGCAATCAGACCGTAAAACTCTCCACCCTTCGGTAGTAGGTGAACATAAACAATAATATGTACAACAACATACATTTTTAAATTATGTTTTGGCCCTTTTGCACAAGTATTATATCATTTTTAAATTATGTATTGTACTCAAATTATGTAGCACAGTGTCTATCTATCTATCTATTCACAGACTGAGTGTCTGTATTCAACAAAAATAGTGTGTGAAGTGAAAACATAAAGACACGAGTTAAGACAGAATTAAAAAATCTAGAAGGTGACAGGACTCAACCAGCAAGGACATCAGCACCCTCACTTGAAGCTGATCTAATGATAAGAAAGGCTTGACTTTAATTTACAAATTATTTAAATTAAAATGATTAGTATATCATTATATCAAAACTTAAAATCTTGTTACTCGTTGATAGAAAGAAGCAGCCATTTCATGAAGACAAGTGAAAGAGTGTTTGTCTCACGTTTAACCACTGGTCTGTGATCAGGATGTGACCTATAGTCACAGTTTGCAAATTGCAGTTGCACACTGCAGAGTGCATCACATGTCATCCTCTGGGCATGGTTCCTGTAAACAGAGAGCAGGTGCTTCACTTAGAGAGATTTTCTACCATGTGGACCCGGAGTCAGGGCCAGAGGAATATTCCAGAAAGCAGGTTTTATCAAAACCCAGAGTAAGTGAACCCTGAGATCCGGGAAACTCCTGGTTTTCCTTTCCAGGATGAGAGGTAACTTAAACTCTGAGTCAGTCACCATGGTAACTAACAAGTTGTCACTGCTAAACTAGTCTAATAGGCTCTATGCCGAGGGTCACATGACCAAACCGGAAACCGGGTAACTCCACTTCCGCTTAGATTCTGACAAGCACAACGCGCGGTAAAAACAAATCAAACCCACTTCATTTTTCCACGATTTTGTTGTTGCTCTTCCCAGGATGGCACAACAACTTTTTTATTCACGATGCCTGCAGGAATTACCCAATCTGAGCATGTCCGACGTCCATCGAATCATATCTAAAGCTCCTACCACGAAAATGGACAAGGGCTTATAAAATGTTAATAGTTGTGCTAATGCTAACTCTCGCTGTCTGTAACTTACTGCCAGGTTATAGACTACTTGTTCCCTGCAAATTCTCACGATTAATTACTGGCTGAGTTAATCTGTTTTTATGAGCCTGTCATCGGTTCACTGCTATTCCAACATGGAAATAAACATTTAAGACTTCCACCGGTTAATTTATTCATATGTAATGTAGCCTATAATGTAAAAAACATATTGTGGACATGGTAAAAAGGTTAAAAGCTCTAAAAAATGCCTTCTCTATATTTCTGTATACTTTGCAATTACCAGTTTGAAAAAAAGATTACACAAAGGAATGAAATATGAAGTTTATTCAACAATGTCCATTGTTAACATAAAAAAAAACATTTAATATACAACTTGTAACCTCCTTGTATGACGTCGGTCTGAAGGAAGTGCCGGCTGCAGACGGTGGTGCTCTTTTTTATTATTACGTTTTTTCTTTTAATATTGTGAATCCACTTCTTTCTTTGGTCCACATCCTTGGGGAACGAGTGGAAACTGACAGAGCTGTTGAATCTCCCTGAGATAGGGCATTCAGGAACACAGCAAAAGCTGTGGTTGCTAGCACTTTGCCTTGACTGGCACTTCATCTTCTTTTCCCTGTCTTTACTCGACATTTTTCAAACATAAAACATAAAAGCGATAAAAAAACATTATACATTACATACAACATAAAAGAGACTATAACGTACCTGTAGCAAAAGAACGCGTAGAAGTAGCTGGCTGTGGTCTGTTTGATTTGTTTTTACCGCGCGTTGTGCTTGTCAGAATCTAAGCGGAAGTGGAGTTACCCGGTTTCCGGTTTGGTCATGTGACCCTCGGCATAGAGCCTATTGAATATTTACTGACATTAATTTTCTTCTTCCTTGGTGGTAAACACACAACCAGTGTTTGAGGTTCATTATTGCCAACGCATGTGTATTTTTCGTGCACCACTGCAATGCATTGTGGGTGATACACAGCTCTGGAGCAAGGGGGCAGTTGTCGGTCTGAGAAGTGAAGCTCACTTCCGTGTTCAAAAAACTAAACTGCAATCCCCTCGGCTTCCTCTGGGGGCTGGTGTCAGAAGGGAGCAACCCCATAGACCCCCATGTTAAAATCACCCACTTTACAGCTTAAAAACACATTTACAGCCTGGTACATTTTATTTTTTTGGTCTCAATCGATAGTTTCTACCCCCGCACACACTCTGAGGGGGGTGAATTTTTTTTTTAACTCTACTGTTTTACTATTATTAGGTTTAAAATTCTGGCCAATTAGGGCGTGGAAACGTTGGAGACCGCTGCTACGAGGCCAGTGGGCGGGCTCTCGGCCGGCTAACGGCCACACCGCTCCAAATATGGCAAGTAGAATCCAACATGGCGCAGCTCAAACCCCCGTAGTAGAGACACAAAACAGACTCCCCCAAACCGATGGGTGACGTCACGGTGCTACGTCCATTCTCTCTACAGGCTATGGTCTGGAGTGACCATCAATGTTGACTCGATCACTCATCCCTCAAGGGTCGATCTCACCGAGTTCACATCAGCTGTTTAGAGAAATGGAACAACCTGCTTTTGGAATGCAGCCTAACTGTTAAGAGACCACACCTGTGAGCCACGTGATTATGACTGCTGAAATGTAGACACACCAATCTGGTTTAAGCATGATAGAAACCTGTCACCTGTCTTTTACCAAAATAGAATCCGATTTTTCCCTGTTAAAAGGGTTTTCCATGGAGTTTTTTCTCAGTCGATGTGAAGGACAGAGGATGTTGTTGTGATGGCATGTTGGTAAAAACGGGCTATAGGCCTACATATAAAATTGCCTTGTCTTGCCTAGAAATAGCCAGGTGAAGAGATGGACAGTTCTTTGTTTTTTTTTAGTTTGTAACCTGGACACTAGGCTACTGTATGTCTGTCCACAGACAGTGTGATGAACTCTACTGTAGTAACATGAAGCCTGGGACAGGTTTTGTTGACATGTTGACTGATTTAAGTCTATGGAGAAACAAATGGTATGTTCAATTTACAATGTGTCAGTGTTTGGTGAATTTGCTGTATATTTGCAATTTCTCTGTGTTCTTCACTTACAGTACTCTTATCACTGAGAAGTAGAACTGCTGATAGTGATTTAGGTTAAACACAGCAGTTTGTAACTGGTTCAAACAAAACGTGTGTGTTTCCATTTGGCAACAAAATGAATTTTATGAATTAGTGTATAGTTTTTACAAAAGTGGTTCATTCGGCAAATGATCTGAGGTGTTCTGCTCTCTTCTATTAACACAAATATTCACCTTACTTCTGCTTTAAATCAAATTATAAAATGTTTAAGTTGAATTAGTATATGTGGTGTGTGTGTGTGTGTGTGTGTGTGTGTGTGTGCGTGCGTGCATGCATGCATGCATGCATGCATGCACATGCAGGTGTTTTAAATGAGCCATGTTGTAGTGCGTTCACTCATGTGACTCCTTCCTCTGGGTGTGGTGTGTAGACTCAACCAGAGAGTGCTGTAGGCTACTGCTCATTGACAGCAGCAGGTTAGTTGAGGTCGGCTGCTGCTCACTGTCCACTTTAAAGAAGAAGAAGATGTGTTCCTCCTCGGTGTTGATGTTCTCCCTGTGTCTCCTGCTGTGTCTCCCTTCATGTCTGTCCTCTGGAGGTAAGGAACTGAACTCTGGTTACCTACTGTAGTGTGAAGTAAGAGCCGTTGTCAGTCACTCTCTATCATGGTGGATCACTTCCTGTTGTTTGGCTCCATAACAGAGTTTCAGAGGGTTAGGTCTGGTACCAGACCAAGACCACGACAGTTGTTTTCTATGAACGCCTGGATCTCTAACTAAAGGCGGGTTTACACTGCACGACTATTCGTCTGTTCACATCTCAAACTGCACGAGCGTCCCTCTTCAGTCCTACGTCTCAGATCAGTCTCAGACCCCCACTAATTGCACGTCGTTCTACGATTGCTCTCCACCACGATTACCCTGCGATGCCGCTGAGATTTGTGCTGCTCTATAATTGCTCGATTGTAAACATCAAATTGACATTGGTTCCTGATGTTGGTTCCTATATAGCAGAGTCCATGTGGAAGATCAGACCGACAAACACACACACAGACAGACAGCGCGCATCACCTCCAAGGCCGGTGCTGCAGAGAGAGAGAGAGAGAGAGAGAGAGAGAGAGAGAGAGAGAGGGAGAGGACGGCGCTACTCTCTCCAGCCAGCTGACGTGTAGCTCACCTGCAGCTCACCTGCAGCTGTCAGAGGAGCCTCACTAGTTCTCTCTCTCGCCTGCACTTTGTTTAAAAATTCAGCTGATCAGGAGCCAGAGCACAGTGGAAGTGGCTGGTGTAGGCTCGCTATTTTATACTGTAACGGCAAGAAAAAATAATCGTCCTCAATTGCTGATTGATAGTGTGTGTACATTTGTCGGGCTGATCTTCCATCACGGACTGCGCTGCATTACTGATCATCACCCGGTCACCCTGTCTGTCACAGCTGTGGTCTAACTTCAGCTGGTCACTTCCCTGTCCCTCCTCTCTCTGTCTGCCCGTTCTAACTCCATCTGACGAGGTTCAGCATCACACTCAGGTTCATAAAGGCTCTGTGCTCTGTGCTAAAACAATCTGTCATAGGCGGGTACATATATGAAAAAAAACCACCTAACCCTAAAAAAATTCTAACAAAAGGTTTCTCAGCTGTTTTTTATAGTATTAGATGTCCTTAATAACATACTAAAAGTTTACCAAAATTTGACCACTAGAAAGGTGTTATTTTCAAGATGGCGTCCAAGATGGATAGGAAGCCTGAGGAGACACCACAGGTGAATAGGGTAAAAATTTTAACTAACAGATATCACCATGAAACTTCCCAAGTTTATCACTTACATTAAGACAAATATTTTTTGTATTACAAGTTTTGTCAAATTGTATGTTTAAATATGTAAATTAGGCAATATCTCATGAAATATGCGCTAATTTGCATATCCGAAATCTGAACAATGGATAAAAGCCACTTTCAAAATTCTTGTTTTATTTTGTTGACATACTAGAGTCAGAAGTTTTTACAGAGGGGATTTTGGATATCTCTCTTTATCACTCTGTAAATGAGAAAATACTATAGCCCTAAAAATTCAAATATCGTCGTGTTTTTAGGAGTAAAATGTTGTATAAGAGCCCGAAATCTCCACTTCAGCAGCACTTACAGACACCAAACCTTCCAGTTTGATCCCTTTCTATATTCTGAAGGTTTTTACAGAGGGGATTGTTGATATATCATTCATAGCCTGATTTATACAACATTTTACTCCTAAAAACACGACCAACTTGAATTTTTAGGGCTGGTGACAGTATTTTCTCATTTACAGAGTGATAAAGACAAACTTTTAGTATGTTATTAAGGACATCTAATACTATAAAAAACAACTGAGAAACCTTTTGTTAGAATTTGTTTAGGGTCAAGTCATATTTGTACCTGACTATCATGGTAAAAACCTGTCGTATGTGCAGAATCGTGACGTAGGACCCCATACATTGTCCGTCACGACGAGAAATTTTCTGGCATGTCAGAAAATAATCGGGAGGTCGGCGACTCGTCTTTAGGACGTCGGGACGTGACGCAGAGCCTCACTAACCATACGTCCCGATTATGCTCACGACCCCGCGATCCCTCTAAGATTATGCAAATTAGGCTGCGACTCGTCTGGGAGGAGAAAATCGTGGCAAAATCGTACAGTGTAAACCCGCCTTAACACGTGTGTCTATATATTTGTTGATTCAGATCCTCAAGCGATGACAGTGAAACCAGGAGAAGACGCCACTCTACCGTGTCGTAGTTCAGGAGAAGTTGTAGTCTTACTGATACAATGGATCAGACCTGATCTGAAGTCAAAAGGTTACATCTTCTTCTACAAGGACAAACAGTTTCAAAACAGCTCCCTACATCCGTCTTATCTTGGTCGAGTGGAGCTGAAAGATCCAGAGATGAAGGACGGAGATGTTTCTGTGATTCTGAAGAACGTCAACGTCAACGATACCGGGAGATACGAGTGTCTTGTTGGAAATAAAAGAGGAAGTAAACCTGAACTCATCAGCAGCATCGACCTGACTGTTCAAGACTCAGGTGAGTTTGTTCATATGAACCTGTTCACACCTGAGAGGTGTAGTCAGAATGACATCACTGATGCTCGTGTGTGTGTGTGTGTGTTTCTCTGCAGGAGACACTGAGGGGAGAGGAGACAAGGGTCCAAAGACTGATCTGACTGCTCTGTGGGTTGTTATTGTTGTTGTTGTTGTTGTTGGTGGTTGTTATGTTGGTGTTGGTTATAGCTATAGAAGATATACATTAACGGTAGAGCTGCATGCACTTCAATTTCCTGGAGCTAGAGTATCAGTGATCCTGGACTGGAGGACATGTAGCTGGAGGATCAGTGATCCTCCACCTGCTCAACCAGCTAATCAGTTGTCCCCCTTATTCGATCCATGAATCAGAAACAAAAGGAAACTATAGAAATGAAGTAAGAATATGGGGTTAAGCAGGCCGATGGTTCTATGAACAGTTTGTGGATGGTTTTCAGAGGTAAATACACATTTTTATTGATATTTTCTGTTGTGTATTGGACTATTATTAGGAGCAATGAGTCCCATCGCTGTGTGTGTGTGATGTGCGCGTTAATCAGACACCTCGGAGGGCGTTATCCCACTTATACCATGGTCACTTATGAATGAAAGAAATATGAAATCAGTTACTTGTACTTTAATGTTGTTTTTGGGGTTAAAACCATATGTTTTTCACAAGAAGCAGCTGAGAGGATTATTTAATAAAGTTGTGCCGATTGGCGATCCGATTGTATATTGGTGATTGAGATTGTTTTGTTTGTTTGTTTTTTTACTGCTTTACTGCTTTTTATACAAAGTGCAGCCGAACACCATGCAGGCAACAATACAGTAGATTTGACTGTGTCAATATGAAACTTATCATGTTAACATGTCTTTGATATTCGTTTACTTGTTTTACAACAATGAAGAGCACATTCAGAACAATTAATGTGTTGTATAATGCACTGCTGTTGCAGGAAAGTGTTACGTGACACAAAGTCAAAGTATTATTTCAGACGGCCAGTGAACTTCTTACTGCTGGTCCGAGTTGTGGTCCGAGTCTCCGTTGCCATGGTTACCAACATGCGTTTGAACCAGTGCACTAATATTTAGAAAGTAATCAGGCAATTTGACTGGAACATCTTCATGGGGACACCCAGCAGCCAATCAGAATCGAGTATTCACCCAGACCATGGTGTAATTAAAAAGCTTGTCCTGCTTGCTCACTCGTTTGAGTGGCCGGGGCAAAATAGTATTTCTGTTGCCACGCTAAATGGGTCTATAATGGGTCTATAGAAGTGTTATTGACCACTGTATTATCATGTTGTTTTGGTGATGTATTTAAAACTAGACTGATGATTGATCAGCTGTTGATAAAGAAGTGTATGAGTGTATAATGACTGAGTTTGTGAACAACAATAATAATAATGTACGTGTTAATGCAACTGCTTTGTTGTGACTCTGAATGATAATAATGTACAGCTGTAGTGTGTATATAAACTGTGTGCTTGTCTGTCCATGTTCTAGTCTGATCCCCCTCACCTGAGCAGCTCTGTCCCGAAGTTAAAACACTCACATCCTGATTCAATCTGGTATTGATTGATTGGTTGATTTTATACTGTCAGATGTTCAGTGTGTGAGGCGCTGCCACCAGCTGCTGCAGGAAACAGCTCACAGAAAGTGAAAGTGTTGTGAGACGCTCAGGGGAATTCAATTTTATTGTTTCAATACATTTCATTATTAAAAACAGAAAGTTGTTTGTTTGACTTGTGTGAGAGTGACACCACAGAGAGTCTGACTGGATCTCTAATGATCAATCACTGATAATCAATGAGTTCAGGTTCATCTTTGACATCTGATGAAGTCTTGATGATTCTGTAAAGCTGTTTGTGGACACCAACTCACTCACTGCCTGTTTGTGTCTGACTGTTTCACATTTAGTAAAATCACATGTTGATCATCTGAACTCTCTCTGATGTGACTTCCTGTTTCTGTGAATTAAAGAAATAAATGAATGTAAAAACACAGAAAATACTTTTTTCTTCATTATGACCAAACTTCATGTTTTCATATATTGATTGATTGATCCTCAGCCAGATGACCAGTTCTTCCATAAATCTGAGAGCAGCTCTACAGAGTCACTGTACTGTTTAACAGGGAAAACCAGGAGAAAGCTCAGGGTGAGCAACAGAGGAGGGATCCCTCACCCAGGACGGACAGACGGGACAGAGATGTTGTTACAGACAAGAAAACTGTTTATAACAGAGAATGTGAGAAACATGGAAATGTTAACAACAGCTGAAGGAGGAAGCTTCTGGTAGGTAAGAGAGGCAGGGAGAGCAGACCAGCTTAATGTACACTATACTTCACTCAGTACACAACACCATACAAGACAAGACAAGGCAATTTTATCTGTATAGCCCGTTTCTACCACCAGTTTGTCTCAAAGGGCTTTACATCCCATCATAACAACATCCTCTGTCCTTAGACCCTCACATCCACTGAGGAAAAACTCCATGGAAAACCCTTTAACAGGGAAAACCAGGAGAAAGCTCAGGGTGAGCAACAGAGGAAGGATCATCACCCAGGACGGACAGACGTGCAATAACTTAACTATACAACAACAAAGTACAGCACACTATACTATAGTATACTATACTATACTACAGTACAGTATAGTAGTATAGTACAGTATGTGGCTAATCCAGTATAGTATATTATAGTAGGCTACTACACTTTCAAACCAGACATGGTGAAGCAGCATTTAGCTGTTATGCTGCACACAAGTGGAACAAACTACCAGCAGAACTGAGATCAGCCCCAACTGTCTTTTAAATCCAGGTTAAAAACATTTCTCTTTTCACGTTCTTATAGCTGAGAACTTAAAACTTTATCTATTTTCTTTTATTTGCTCTGTTTTTAGTGTTTTGTTTGTTTTTATTCTGTCTTATGCTTCTTTTTTAATGTTTTGTCTTTATGTAAAGCACTTTGAGTTGCCTTGGTATGAAATGCGCTATATAAATAAAGATGCCTTGCCTTGCAACAAAGTGAAGTACACTCCACTCCACTCCACTCCACTACAGTACAGTATACATTAGTACATTAAACTCCACTAGTCTACAGTACAGTTCAGTTCACTACCCTACATCTCTACAGTAACAGAGACACTAACAGTAACAGTCAGAGTCAACAGCCCCCCCCCCCCCCCCCTCCTCCTCCGCTGTACAACATGTTGTTACTGTCGGTTTTTCCCTCCACACTTCATCACATTATAAATTAAAGAAGCTTCTCTAAATAAACCAGAGGCTCCACATGAAGCAGAGGAGAACAAGGAGGGGGGAGGAAGAGGAAGAGGAGGAAGAGGAGGAGGAAGAAGAGGAGGAAGAGGGGGATAAAGAGGAGGAAGAAGCGGGGAGGAAGAGGAAGAAGATGAGAAAGAGGAGGAAGAAGAGGGGGAGGAAGAGGAGGAAGAAGGGGAGGAGGAAGAGGGGGAGGAAGAGGAGGAAGAAGAGGGGAGGAAGAGGAGGAAGAAGGGGAGGAGGAAGAGGAAGAAGATGAGAAATAGGAGGAAGAGAAAGAAGAAGAGGAGGAGGAAGAAGGGGAGGAAGAAGAGGAGAAGGAAGAAGGGGAGGAAGAAGAGGGGGAGGAAGAGAAGGAAGAAGAGAGGAGGAAGAGGAAGAAGAGGAGAAAGAGGATGAAGAGGAGGAGGAAGAAGAGGGGGAGGAAGAAGCGAGGAGGAAGAGGAAGAAGAGGAGAAAGAGGATGAAGAGGAGGAGGAAGAAGAGGGGGAGGAAGAAGCGAGGAGGAAGAGGAAGAAGAGAAGGAAGAAGGGGAGGAAGAAGAGGGGGAGGAAGAGAAGGAAGAAGAGAGGAGGAAGAGGAAGAAGAGGAGAAAGAGGATGAAGAGGAGGAGGAAGAAGCGGGGAAGAGGGGAAAAGAGAAAGAAGAAGAGGAGAAAGAGGGGGAGGAGAAGGAAGAAGAGGAAGGTGAAGAAGGAAAAGAAGATGAGAAAGAGGAGGAGGGGTGTGTGTGTCTGTGTGTGTTAATGTTGTCGACTCTTCCGCTCCCTGTTCGATTCCCGTGTCGTTGCTGTCGTCCGACCGGTCGATAGGAGAGTTAAACCACGTTGTCGTTCTTCTTATCACTGTCTGTAACCATGACGACCAGGCGACGCTGCTACTGGTCGATGAACTCAAACAGGAAGTGAGTGAGTGAGTGAAGCTGCAGTTACCACGACAACCGACATCACACAGGGTCAGATCTGTCTTTATTATCATCATCATCATCATCATCATCATCATCACCATTATTATTATTATTTATTTATTTATTATTTATCGTTATGGAAACAAACTCATTCAGATTTTTTTCTTTTACATTTTCAAAAATTTTCAGAATAAAAGCACAAAGAGAGAGAAACAACATGTAAACATGAACCTCTGTTGGTCGATGACATCACTCTGACGCCATGACGACGGGAGTTTGGTAAAAAAACAAAACGACAACAACAAAGTAGTGGTCACGTCTCATAGTCACACGCTGCCTCCTCATTGGTTCAGCTGTTTCTCTAATTAGTGACATCATCATCATCATCATCATCATCTATTAATCATTAATGTAGAAAAACTGACACGTTAGCACTTTATTTTTAGCAGAAGGCACCTTTAAAGACTGGCAGGTTTGTGTAAACACTCGTACGTTTGGTCAAAGTGTCGAAGGTTTGTCACTGGAATGAGAGAGAGATAGAAAAGGGGGGGTCGGGGGGGGTCCATGAGTCTCCACTCGTCCTCTAACACACCTCTTCTCCGTCTCGCTGCTCGCTCGGCTCGGCCCGCTGGGACAGGAGGAAGGTTTCCCACACCGCCAGGCACTAAAACACACACATTTGAAATATGTATTTATGCTAGGGTCAGTGTATCTTTTGGTCATTGGATTTTCTTTTGAAGAATGTGAAATAAAAAACAAAAAAAAGATTGGTTTATTTGAGTTTCATGTTGAAATACAAGAAATAAAATGGAAACACAAAGAATTCTTCTTTTTGAGTTTCAAAGAGCAATTAACTACATTTTAAAAACAGTTTGATTTTCTTATTCTATTTCATATAACAAAAAATAAAATCACTAGACAACAGAAACTAAAAAACAGACCAAAGACAACCTTTTTTTTTCATGTTCTGACACCAGAAGTTGTCATTTTCGAGGTAAGACTGTGGGATGGACTGGATCAGTTATGACTTTTTCCACCTCTAACTCCAGATATGTTGGGGACTCCCATCAAGTTTCTGCCATTTTCAGCTCAAAATCTCCTCAAATCCTCTTCTGCACCCACTTTTGTGTGATATTATGCACACAGATTTCTGTAGATGTCAGGCCTTGTTTTGCCATGTCTAAAATCATATCTGAGGAGGGCTCCAAAGACCTTTTTTTGGCCTACAGGTAGGTTTTTGGTCTGTTTTTTAATTTCTGTTGTCTAGAGATTTTATTTTTTTATATTTGAAATAGAACATGAAAATCAAACTGTTTTTTAAAATTTAGTTAAAGCAGAAGTAAGCGATCCGGTCGTTTTGGCTAACTTCTTGTCAGCCGATGGAGATAGCAGTCCCCGCCCTCGTCCCTACGTCACCACATTCAGGCGCATCCCTTGGCTGCACACACAGAGAGGACTGCCCCTTTATGCCGTTCTCTCTCCTCATTGGATAAAGGTTGTAGGATACAAGGAAAGTTTTCTCCTGGGCTCAGAGCAGAGCAGAGTGACTGACAGACCCGTGTTTCAGACCAAACACTCTATAGAAGTGATTGCTGTCGGAAGATACAACTATTTAAGACTTAGATTAACACAAACATTCACCTGACTTCTGCTTTAAGTCTGGTTTTAAAATTGGAAAGGGTGATGAATTGTGGCAGTGGCATTAGGCTAGATAACAATTAAACACCACAGTCTTGTTCAGTGACACTAAACTTAGTGTGGCAGTGGATGGTATTTCGATGGCGTCCACCCCCACTACACCACTGGTCCCGACCAAGCATCTGATTGGTCAACAAGACATTTAGAGCGTGCTCAAATCAGCACGACAGCGCGCCTGACTCATCACTAAAAATATTACTCCGCAATGTCATGCTGTTGCATCTATCTCCATGGTAACCATCCGTCAATTTTTATTTTTTATTTTCTTGGGAACTTTATGTTACATTATGAAAATAAATTGCAAACACATCAACCTGTAGAGTGTTAGCTGGTCTCCTAAAGGGGGCGGAGTCACGGTCTGCTGGTCTCCTAAAGGGGGCGGAGTCACGGTCTGCTGGTCTCCTAAAGGGGGCGGAGTCACGGTCTGATTGTCTCCTAAAGGGGGCGGAGTCACGGTCTGCTGGACTCCTAAAGGAGGCGGAGTCACGGTCTGTTGGTCTCCTAAAGGGGGCGGAGTCACGGTCTACTGGTCTCCTAAAGGGGGCGGAGTCACGGTCTGATTGTCTCCTAAAGGGGGCGGAGTCACGGTCTGTTGGTCTCCTAAAGGGGGCGGAGTCACGGTCTGCTGGTCTCCCCTTAAGGAGGCGGAGCCACAGTCAACTGGTCTCCTAAAGAGGGCGGAGTCACGGTCTGTTGGTCTCCTAAAGGGGGCGGAGTCACGGTCTGCTGTCTGTTGGTCTCCTAAAGGGGGCGGAGTCACGGCCCGCTGGTCTCCTAAAGGGGGCGGAGTCACGGTCTGCTGGTCTCCTAAAGGGGGCGGAGTCACGGTCTGTTGGTCTCCTAAAGGGGGCGGAGTCACGGTCTGTTGGTCTCCTAAAGGGGGCGGAGTCACGGTCTGTTGGTCTCCTAAAGGGGGCGGAGTCACGGTCTGTTGGTCTGGTCGAAACTTTGCTTTATAATTGTTGCATCTGTTGCATATTCGCGTCGCCGCCGGTGTGAATGGTTTTGATGAAAAAACGTCACGAAATTGCGAAATATTTGGCAACCAATATTTAGGTCCAGAGATCTCAGCGGTGAGACCTCAGGTGTTACAGAGCTCAGCGGTGAGACCTCAGGTGTTACAGATCTCAGCGGTGAGACCTCGGGTGTTACAGAGCTCAGCGGTGAGACCTCACCGATGCAGACTGGAGGTTTTCGTCCTGAGGCTTTTACTCTCTAAGTGTCTGAACAAAGCGGTGATTTAACTTTCTAACCGTTGTTGTCTCTGCTGCTCATCTACATTCTGCTCTGAGCTCCCGAGGCGAGAGAGAGAGGGAGAGAGGGAGTGATGGCGTTTGTAGCAAAGCTCGTTGAGACTCTAAATCTGCGAGCGGAGGTTTAACGTGTCGACTCAGCAGCAGCAGCAGGAAACGGCTGCACGTTAATCTGAGGAAACAAGATTGATTCATCTCCAGTTCACACACAGAGAGACGGAGCCACGGCGAGCAGCGAGCAGGAAGAGGAGCGAGGGGAAGGGGGCGGAGCTTGGATCTCTGTCAGCTCAGAGAGGAAAATCCAATTCCAGCGTTTAATCCTGAATCAGTGTCGAGTGGAACAAACGTCTTTGTTCTGCTGCTACGCATCCAAACCATAGACTGTAAAAAGAATGGACGTAGCGTCCGTGACGTCCCCCAGTGGTTTTGTTTTGAGTCGTTTTTGTGAATCCAATATGGCGGCCTGAACAGCGCCATGTTGGATTTACCGGCCGAGAACCCGCCCACTGGCCTCGAAGCAGCTGTCCACGGAGCTGCTCGGACCTGTCACTCAACGTTTCCGCGCCCTGATTGGCCAGAATTTTAACCTAATAACAGTCAAACGGTAGAGTTAAACCCCCCTCATGATGACACCATGATGTCATCAGGTTCAAACACCTGCTCAACCTGCAGCAGGAAACACACACAGTGACAGGGTCTCTGTGCCGACCAATCAGAGAGCTCCAATCACAACCACCGATCTATGATGATGATGCAGCGTTAGAAGAAAGAAGAAACTGAACGTTGGTCAGTCACAACTTCCTCCTCTTCCTCCTCTCCCTCCTTCTCGTCTTCCTCTCCCTTCTCCTCCTCTTTCTCTCGCTCTCCATCCTCCTCTTCTTCCTCCTCTCACTTCTCATCTTCCTCTCCCTTCCTCCTTCTCCCTTCTCCTCCTCCTTTTCCTCTCTCCTCCTGTCCCTCTTCCTTCTCCCTTCTCCTCGTCTTTCTCTCACTCTCCATCCTCCTCTTCCTTCTTCTGGTCTTCCTCCTCCTCTCTCTTCCTCTTCCTCCATCTCTTCTCCCTTCTCATCTTCCTCCTCTCCCTTCTCATCTTCCTCCTCTTCCTCTCCCATCTCCTCCTCTTCTTCCTTCTCCTCTCTCTTCCTCTTCCTCCTTCTCCTCTCCCTCTTTCTCTCCCTTCTCCTCCTCTCCTTTCTCATCTTCTTCCTCCTCCTCCTTTTCCTCTCTCCTCCTGTCCCTCTTCCTTCTCCCTTCTCCTCGTCTTTCTCTCGCTCTCCATCCTCCTCTTCCTTCTTCTGGTCTTCCTCCTCCTCTCTCTTCCTCTTCCTCCATCTCTTCTCCCTTCTCCTCTTTCTCTTCCTCCTTCTCCTCCTCTTCCTCCCCCCATCTCTCAGGCTCTTTGTGATGTTCAGTGTTTTTCTTCTCTCTGTCTATATTTAAACCTCCTCCTTCAAACCTCTATTGTGTCTTTGAGTCTCCAGCCTCCTCTTCCTCCTCCTCCCTCCCTCCCTCCCCCCTCACCCATTCTCTACTTCTTTTTCTTCTTTGTCTTTGTCTTTTTCTTTCCTCACATTGTTCTTTCCCTCCATCCCTCCTCCTCCTCTTCCTCCTCCTCCTCCTACAGCTAGGTGTTATAACTCCCTCCCAGCTGCAGGTGTCTTATTAGATTCTTATAGATAAATCATTTAGAATAAAGGTAGATGTTTGTGTTAAAGCTCCTTCAGAATAAAGGTAGACGTTTGTGTTAAAGCTCCTTCAGAATAAAGGTAGATGTTTGTGTTAAAGCTCCTTCAGAATAAAGGTAGATGTTTGTGTTAAAGCTCCTTCAGAATAAAGGTAGACGTTTGTGTTAAAGCTCCTTCAGAATAAAGGTAGATGTTTGTGTTAAAGCTCCTTCAAAATAAAGGTAGATGTTTGTGTTAAAGCTCCTTCAGAATAAAGGTAGACGTTTGTGTTAAAGCTCCTTCAGAATAAAGGTAGATGTTTGTGTTAAAGCTCCTTCAGAATAAAGGTAGATGTTTGTGTTAAAGCTCCTTCAGAATAAAGGTAGATGTTTGTGTTAAAGCTCCTTCAGAATAAAAGTAGATGTTTGTGTTAAAGCTCCTTCAGAATAAAGGTAGATGTTTGTGTTAAAGCTCCTTCAGAATAAAGGTAGATGTTTGTGTTAAAGCTCCTTCAGAATAAAGGTAGATGTTTGTGTTAAAGCTCCTTCAGAATAAAGGTAGATGTTTGTAATAAAGCTCCTTCAGAATAAAGGTAGATGTTTGTGTTAAAGCTCCTTCAGAATAAAGGTAGATGTTTGTGTTAAAGCTCCTTCAGAATAAAGGTAGATGTTTGTGTTAAAGCTCCTTCAGAATAAAGGTAGATGTTTGTAATAAAGCTCCTTCAGAATAAAGGTAGATGTTTGTAATAAAGCTCCTTCAGAATAAAGGTAGATGTTTGTAATAAAGCTCCTTCAGAATAAAGGTAGATGTTTGTGTTAAAGCTCCTTCAGAATAAAGGTAGATGTTTGTGTTAAAGCTCCTTCAGAATAAAGGTAGATGTTTGTGTTAAAGCTCCTTCAGAATAAAGGTATACGTTTGTGTTAAAGCTCCTTCAAAATAAAGGTAGACGTTTGTGTTAAAGCTCCTTCAGAATAAAGGTAGACGTTTGTATTAAAGCTCCTTCAAAATAAAGGTAGACGTTTGTGTTAAAGCTCCTTCAGAATAAAGGTAGATGTTTGTGTTAAAGCTCCTTCAAAATAAAGGTAGATGTTTGTGTTAACGCTCCTTCAAAATAAAGGTAGATGTTTGTATTAAAAGCTCCTTCAGAATAAAGGTAGATGTTTGTGTTAAAGCTCCTTCAGAATAAAGGTAGATGTTTGTGTTAAAGCTCCTTCAAAATAAAAGTAGATGTTTGTGTTAAAGCTCCTTCAGAATAAAGGTAGATGTTTGTAATAAAGCTCCTTCAGAATAAAGGTAGATGTTTGTGTTAAAGCTCCTTCAGAATAAAGGTAGGTGGTTTTTTGACCTTCTCCTGGATCAGCCCTTCAAAATAAAAGCCAGAAGAAGAGGAAGAGGAGCTGGTGTCAGTGAGTTCTTGTTTCATTTTGTCTCTGACGCAGATTCTCATCTTTAATATTCAACATATTAATATTCACTGAGTGTTTTAGAGTCCGTGCACGTCTCTGCCTACAGACCATAATATCTCCTCCTCTCTTCACTGAGAATAACAAACCGACCTCTGACACCTCCGCTCGGTTCTGATGCTGCTCGGTACAAACGCTTCTCATTCATTACAACAGTGTGTGTGTGTATGTGTGTGACAGGAAACACACACACTGTAAATACAGACAGAGCGGTTTCACACCAGTTGGGTTTCCATCCAAATGTGTCGAATTTAAAAGCGGATTTTGTGAAAATGCGCAAAAAGCAAATGTGAATTTATGACCGTTTCCATTCATTAGTGTTTTGCGATTAGGAGGAGTGTGCTGTGAGATTACGTCATAAGAGAGCGTGAATGTATCCATGACAACAGTTGACACTCAGCTGACACTCAACATCATGGACAATTTACGTACTTTCCGGACTATAGACGCACCTGTATAATCCGCACCAGCTACATTTTAAAAGAAAATACTGTACATATAGGCCGCACTTTAATATAAGCTGCAGGTTTTCATGTTGTAACATGAGATATTTACACAGAAAGACAGTAGGAACTGTGACAGTCCGCTTGCTTTTCCGCTGTTCTGGTTACGCTCCTCTCCTCCATGTGCATCTGTTGACAACAAAGCCATTTCTTTGAACGTCGCTGGGTTAAGTCTTCACCCACAAACTCTGCCTCAATTCACATAACCTGTTTCCATAACAAAAACTCGCATTTTCCTTTTATCGATACGCTGACAAATCCACCTCCACTCCCAAAGCGTAAAAACTTTTATGCGCATTTACTGCCTTTTTTTCGAATTTCTGGTGTTTCCATCCAAGTATTTATTCGCAATTTTTGAAAATGTGAATAAGAAAAGGTGGATGGAAACGCAACTACTGCCACGGTTCTGGTTCTGGTTCTGGTTCTGGAGTCACACAGGCGGAAGTAACCACAGCAACGGCTCTTTCCGAAACAGCAAAAAACTACCGTACTACTTTATTAAGTTTTAATATGTTTTCATGTGAGAAAGTAACTGTTTAGATCCCAAATCTACGGCCAGTTGATCCAAACGACGGCTGTTTAGAAGTTTGCTCCGATGTTTTTCAGAGAAGTGAAGCTCTGCAGCGACCGGGACATCACAGAGACAGCAGCCGGTCTGCAGAGCTGCTCGGCCGGCCAACCTCCGTCCTCATCCCGGGGGAGAAAACCATCGCTAATTAACTTACCCGTAGGTTTTTAGAGGTTTACCACCGGCTGGTTAAATTATTTCTAGGAGATAAATGTTGGTCTCAGTGATGAAATCTAACAGCTGTATCAGTAGCATTAGTTAGTCTGAATGTAAAGTGAAGCTTCCTGTGTGTATTGGACAGAAGAGCAGCGCTGCCTCGGGGCTCTGGAGCCTACGGACACAAACCACCACATTTACATCAAGAAATACATGTTTTACTATCAACACATCAGTCTGCAGTAAGGTTTATTTTACTAAGCTACTGTATATAACATGGTTTTATTACGGTTTCCTGCTGCTTTCCTTCTCCTTCCTGCTCGTATTAAGTGACTCGCCCACTGATTATGACACGGTTTGCGAGGAAAAACCAACTATTTTTTTACTTTTCAGGTTCAGAACCAATTATTTTTTCAGTCTGAACGCGCCGGCCACAAATATGGTCAAAGGGGCGGGGCCTGTGTGGCGCTTTAGTGGTGAATGAAGTGTTAACAGGTGAGTTTTATTAACAGTCACCATGATGAAGAGATGAGTCTCTGTGTCTGACTCACTTTAATATTAAAATTATAGTCAATCAATAATCAACTTTATCTTGCAAATAAGAAGTTTTAGTAGAATAAGCAACACAATACATTTTCAAACTGAGCACCAATATCTTATAACTATTTTATTTATTTTTATATTTTCATACAAAACACCTCGATGAAAATCAATGGTTACGGACGTAAATTAGCGGCTCGGCTATAATCCGTCATTTTTACTGCAGTATTTTTTATACCAATGTTCATTAATATGCACTGTCCCTATTCAAATAAAATATTTATTATTTATTATTATTATGGTTGAACTTGTTTCTGTTTGAGCTCAGCCAATGTGTTCTGGCTGTGTGTATTTCTTACTTTTTATATTATAAAACAGTGATCGACAGGTTTCAACTTAAACACTTAAACTTAAACTTTTGACTGTGTCCAAACTGCAGGGTTAGCGTTGTGTTTCTATAAGGAAACATCTGACCTCCGTCTCAACTGGAGATAATTAACCAGACCATCATCACAGAGCAGAGAGTTTCCTGTTGCCGTGGAAACTGATGTGAGTTATTACGTTTATAAAAGTCAAAGCAGAAGCAGAGAAACGTTCCTGATCCTGATGCTTCCTGTTCTTCCTATCAGCTGAAGTTTCTGTCTGTTCCCGGCCGCTCACACACACAGCCGTTAATAAAACAACACGACGTGCTGCTAACGAGCCGAGCTGCTAACGAGACGAGCTGCTAACGAGCCGAGCTGCAGTCTGAGTCGTGTCCTCGGCTAATAACCGGAATTATGGAGCAGGACAAACAAACTCTGCAGGACGGACAGGTTCGGCACACTGGAGATCGCCAAGGGACACTGTTTGGTAAAACTCTATTTGGTACACATGTGGACAGGGAGTGTGTGAACCATATATGTAAAATTCAACCTGTTTTATAATTAGGATTTTGAAATATCACCTTTTCACCTTTTTTTAATATATATTTTTGTATTTTCAGAAGACCAATTTTTTACGGAATGACTCAATTCAATATTTTATAGATATAGATGTAAAGGGACAAATGTTTTCTTTCATTTAAGCCATAAACCATAGTTGTGGGATTAAAGTTCTGTAGTGAATGAATGAATTTTTTTTTTTCCTGTCATGCCACCACTGTGGCCCATCCCGTATGAGATTACAAGACACAATAACAAACACAAAAACTAAGACTAGACATCGCTCTTCGTCTCGTTGCCCAAGCCTTTTCAAGAAATAAAGAAAATACAAAAATATTCAAATGAAAAAGAAGTTTTAGCTTCTCAGCATCGTCTAACCACACAAGTTCTTTATTTGGATCTACTTTACTAAACTGTACAAAACATAGTTTTCTGGGAGTTTTTTTCTATAGTTATAAAGCTTTAATTGCAGTGATACAAAAACTGGTGGAAATTGCCAAAAATGGCCTCTGCATGAAGAGGTTAAAGCTCCTTCAGAATAAAGGTCGATGACCACCAACATCACAGATAATAAACTTTACTTCGAGACAAACTTGACTGGTCTCTGAGGATGAACAGGTGAGAACTGATCGATACCTGAGTCGATCAGGTAACGACCACTCACTGTGTCATCGACTCTGTCTGTGTGATGTTAAACAGCAGCTGCACATTAACACAAAGTCTGAGCTCTGATAACGGCTACAGCCCTAACCAGTGGCACCAAGCCGTAACAGTAGATTTAAAGGGATAGTTCAACATGTTGTCAAACTGGTCCATTGCCATAACCCCTATAGTCATAGCAGTAGGTTCGTTACCTTTAATTGTCGGTGCAAGCTATTTTTATAACGGCGGAGCAGAGCCGTGAGCTGCTCAGAGCTACGCTACGGAGGCTCATTATGGGATTTCTTGGTTTCCCTCATCAAACTCATCATCAAATACACAATCCAACAACTCCACAACGCTCTGGTGGACAAGTTGTGACCTGCACATTCACCACGCTATGAGATAATAACACAACGTTACCACACAGAGTTGTTTTAGAGGGAAATACAGAGACTGTTGATGAAAAACTGTCCCTGAAGGCAACGCGCATCAGTGGTTTTGCATGAATTTCCCTCTAAAACAACTCTGTGTGGTAACGTTGTGTTATTATCTCATAGCGTGGTGAATGTGCAGCTCACAACTTGTCCACCAGAGCGTTGTGGAGTTGTTGGATTGTGTATTTGATGAGTTTGATGAGGGAAACCAACAAAGAAATCCCATAATGAGCCTCCGTAGCGTAGCTCTGAGCAGCTCACGGCTCTGCTCCGCCGTTCTAAAAACAGCTTGCACCGACAATTAAAGGTAACAAACCTACTGGTATGACTATAGGGATTATGGTGATGGGACAATTTGGTAAAATGTTGAACTATCCCTTTAAAGATAGTTAAATCTGATCAGCGGTCAGAGTTTATCTTATAACTGTTGTTTAATTCATCAGGAATCTGAATGTTGTTATTGTTCCTGAAGCTTCTGAGACTCACTCATTCATATTTCATGTTTTTATCTGAAATATTCAGGAGTTCATGTGTGTGTGTGTGTGTTACTGTGTGTGTGTGTGTGTGTGTGTGTGTGTGTGTGTGTGTGTTACTGTGTGTGTGTGTGTGTGTGTGTGTGTGTGTGAGACATAAACCCACTGAGACGTCGACCAATCACACGACAGGACGCGACACGACATCACATCACGGCCGCCGCTCGGTGTCCCAAACACACACACATATACACACACACACACACACACACACACACACACACACACACACACACACACACACACACACACACACACAGCAGCTCTCATTGGTCGCGTGGCGTTAGATCGCCGGGGGCAACCGTGGCGGGTGATGAGTGTTTTTGTCAGAGCCGCTGCAGGAGAGAGAGAGAGAGACGTCCTGCCCCTGGACACACACACAGAAACCCCAAATATGACAGCAACACACACACACACACACACGCAGACACACACACACACGCACACACACACACACACACACACACACACACACACTGATGTGAAATAATCCCATAAAGGACTTCTTCCTCCTCCTCCTCCTCCTATAATAATAATATAATAATATAAAGTCATATAATCTACAGCTTTGTATCTGTGTCAGAGTTTAATATTTAATCTATATTCATATTTCTACTGTGTGTGTGTCTCTGAACACTATAAATATATATATATATTTTTTATATTTTCATCTTTTATCCTATAATATTGTTTCCACAACATGTAAGGGATAATGGACGACGCGGTTGCTTCCGCGTCGTCCATTAATCTCTGATAATCGGACACCTCGAAGGGCATTATCCCGCTTATACCATGGTCACTTACCAGATAAATAATTATTAAATCAATTACTTATAATTTAATGTTGTTTTTACCGTTAAAATCATACGTCTTTCACAATAAGCGGCTGAGTGGACTATTTAACGCCGTGGTTACCAACAAGCGTTTGAGCCAGCGCAGTAATATTTAGAACGTAATCAGGCAATTTGACCGGAACATCTTTATGGGTGTCCATTATCACTTTTTAATGGACACCCAGCAGCCAATCAGAATCACCCAGACCATGGTATAATTTTTTTAATTCTCAATCTATAGATAATGTGTAGTCAGGAAGTCTCATGGTCAGTTTGATGTTTAAACACTGACTGGTTGTGTTAACTTTGATAAATAAAGGTGTTCTGGTTTCAGTTTATAGTTATTTCAGGTGTAGTGATGCTGATTGTGTTGATTATTGTGGTTTGTGTTGCCGCCTATACATCTATAGATTTGTGTTCACTGATGAAGCTGAAGCTGTGGCGCCCTCTGCTGGCTCAGCTGCACCAACACCAGGCGTGTCTCTGTTACCGTAACAACCTCACAGTCTCATCCTGTCACTGCCTCCAGATGCTTTTCTCCTGTCGTGGACACTGGCTTTTCTCCATCTCATCTCTCTGTTTCTCTTCCTCCTCCTCTTCCTTCCTCCTTCATCTGAAACCTGTTTTCTTCTGCATGTTTTCACGTTCATCTGACTGAAACTGAAACGCACGTGTTCACGCTTCACAACAGTAGAGACGACACCAAGTGGAGCAGAGAAGACGAACAAAAGAAACAAACCAAAAACACCGGAGCTGATGCATCGGTTCATCTCTGAAGATGTTTTATAAAGAAATAAATGACCTGAGTCAGTTGTTTATGTTTCAAGACATAAAGAACTTAAAGTAGTTGAGAACTCTAAGTTCTTTATGTCCAGTTATTAACTCAGTGACAGAAAGTCAACAGGAAGGATTCTGTGTTAAGCTGCTGAAATGACTCATAGCGCCACCTGGTGTTGAGGAGGAAACACCGCCAGGTATCAGATTCACCTGTTGCATGTCGACTGGGACAAGAACTGAACTCTGAGACTGAAACTCACCGAGTGACCAACTACTTCAGGTCTGAGTCTTTCTACGGCGGCCCTGAAGGCTCAACTCAACTCTTAGACACAGAGCTGCTGCAGGTTTAAAGTCCCAGTCTGTAACTTATTTGTCTTTTTATGATCAAAAATCAAACCTGTCTTTCATAAATCCGTATTTGACTGAAGGTGAATCACAGCTGCATCCAAAGTAAAGCTTTCTGGTTCCTTAGAATGAGTTGTTACAAGTCGTTACAGATACATAAGTGGGCGACGCACCGAACCGAGGCGGCCATGTTGCATCCTGACCGTAGGTAACCACGGAAACGGCCTGTTAAAACCGTCACCACTGTGTAGTGTGAGGAAGGACGGAGGCACCGGTGTTGCATTCAGGTGCAGTCAGGCAGACGGCCGTCGGTCATTTTACTCCACCAGAGAAAGACGGTAAAACAATACCACATCACCATGACAACATGTTGTCAGACCACTTGTTTATCCTGTTACATGCAGCGTCTGTTGTCTGTCTGACGTCTGCCCCATTTCACCTGAATGCAGCATCAAGAATACGTTCAGATATGCAACCGCACCGCTAGATGGAGGGGAATTCCTACGTACTATACCTTTAACACAAGTGTTTCTTGTTTCTTGGGGGAACGATAAAGTGACGGACGAGGCTACAGACTGATGCTAAGCTAACTAGCTAACTGTTCAATGAATCGTGATCACAAGTAAATAAACATGAACACTGAGCAGAGGAAGTCGCTCCACTTCCTCCACCTTCAACAATCAGTCAGTTACCCACAATGCACTGCTCTGAGTTTCACATGGTTGTGGCTAGATGGCGTAGCTACATGAGCTGCAGGAAGCTAACACCCTAGAAAACATGCAATCTTTACTTATCTGTGCCTAAACCCAACCAATGGCTTCACACTGCAAAAACTCTAAGTCTTTCCAAGAATATTTGTCTTATTTCTTGTCAAAATGTCTCATTTCTAGTCAAAACTTAACTCTTTCCACTTAAAATATAAGACTCATCACCTAAAAATGAACTTGTTTTTAGATCATTTTCACTTGTTTCAAACTAATTTTCACTTGAAATAAGTAGAAAAATCTGCCAGTGAAAGCAAGTTTTTTGTGTTTGTAATAAGAAAGAAAAACTTGCTCCACTATCAGATTTTTCTACTTATTTCAAGTGAAAATCTGCTTGAAAGAAGTAAAAAGTGTCTAAAAACAAGCTGCTTTTTATGTGATGAGTCTTATTTTAAGTAGAATGAGATTTGTTTTGACTAGAAATAAGACAAATATTCTTGGTAAGATTTTGAGTTTTTGCAGTGCACTTACTTTTTGCTTTTTTTTCTCACTTTTTTTTACACCTGGACACGTCAGTTTTACTAAACTTAACCAGTCGGGAGTTCTTCTCGGCGAGTTTTGGTGAGATTCTACGTGACTTCCTGCAGCTCATGTAGCTACGCCATCGAGCCACGACCGTTTCACATCTACAACACGACTCTACGAGGAGCAGGCTGTGCAGCGACTCACCTTCTCGTAGTACTGCACGTTGCTCTGGGCCGTGGAGATGAAGGCTGATCTGAGGTCAGTCCTCATGCTGCTCTGCCAGCGGCTCCAGTCTCCTCTCAGGGCGTTGTTGGCCTGCTCCACGCGGTCCGCCAGCGCATCCACCTCATCCTGCAGCTGACACACACACACACACACACACACACACACACACACACAACACAACACAACACAACACACCACACAGGGTTAACACCAAGGATACACACTGCTTTCTTTTTATTTCATGAGAAACTAAAGTTATTTTTATAAATCTCACAGTATAGGACGAATCTCCTTGTTGTTTACAACTACTTCCTGGTAGAAAACCAGCATGAGAACAATAGTGACGGACGAGAGTTTCACTATATTTATCTACTTTTTCATGTCACTATATCACCGTTTAGACTAATCTGATGTTTGTAAAGTTTATAAAACCAATGATTGGACAAACATTACTATTTCTGTGTGCACATTTTTGTAATTAGTCATGGTTATCATAGATTAGCCGGGCTAACGGTTAGCTACCTGTTTAACTTTAATAACTCAGTGACTCAATAAACGCTCCATGAATAAATATTTTCTCCAGCGGATATCTGAGTTCCAACATGACTGAGCTAACTGGAGTAGTTTCATGTGGTGTCCCACAACGGGAGGGTTTTAACAGCTGACGTCCTGCTGTTAGCTTAGCTACCGCTGTTAGCTTAGCTACCGTTAGCTTAGCTACCGTTAGCTGTCCCTGTCAGCTGAGCCACTGATGCTTTCTAGACACTGTGATTCCCCCAAACTGAATAAATACAACACATAGCAACACAAAACACACACACAGAAATAGTAATGTTTCTTCAATCATTTCAGATTCGTCTAAACGGTGATAGGGCGTGAAAAATATGATATATAGCTAAACTCTCGTTCGTTACTATTGATCTCATTCACATTACAGCTGGTTTTCTACCAGGAAGTAGAATGTAAACAACAAGGAGATTCGGTCTATAGAAACTCTCCTGCTCATGTATCTCTGAGCAGCTCACGGCTCTGCTCCGCCGTTCTAAAAACAGCTTGCACCGACAATTAAAGGTAACGACCCTACTGCTATGTTGTTGATTGTGTGTCTTTCTTTCTTATCTTCACTGATGTTTTTACTGTAACCACATGGAGGTTTGCATTTAAATTCCGTTTATACCTTGGTATGAATGACAATAAAGGAATTCAACTCAATTCAATACAGGGATTATGATTTATTTTTTCATTTTTTCATTTTTCCATCTTTTTCTCTCACTTTTGCCTATTTATTTCAATTGATTATGTAAAAAATTTAACTAGAAGACAGGCAGATGTACGGTATATTGTGTTTGCTATTTTATTAATTTAAGAAAGGTACAGGGAAACCGGGTTATCACCGAGGATACGCAACGAGTGATGCTCAAATGTCTGTTTTCTTTTTTATTTCATGAGAAACTGAAGGTATTTTTATATAAATCTCACAGTAGAAACTCTCCAGCTCTTGTTTTCCTTCCTTCAACCAGTGACAATAAAAATCTGTTAAAGCTGCTTTAAAGACAGTTTCCACACAGATCAGCTGTTATTAAAGGTTCCTCTGGTGAAACCCTGAGAGGCTTCGTCATCCCACTCTTCATCAAATTATGATTAGAAGTCAAATCTGTCTGATCCGTCCGGTGTGACGGTGTTTCACATCCACTTTAAAACTATCTATCTATCTATCTATCTATCTATCTATCTATCTATCTATCTATCTATCTATCTATCTATCTATCTATCTATCTATCTATCTATCTGTAGCCTCCAGACCTGTGCATTCTAGCTGACCATATTTTTAATGAATGAATGTTGTGTGTGTGTCTAGAGTATCTGTCTATTTTTATAAATATTGTGTATTTGCCTTTTATTGTTGTGTGGTGCTGGGACAAACAAATTTCCCTCCTTGGGGGATCAATAAAGTTAATTCAATTCAATTCAATTAATTTGAGTTTGGTTTGAAGTGAAGAAAAATCAATTTGGGACTTATAAAGTATAATATATATATATAAAGTCTATTAAATTCAGTCAGTTCAGACGTCTCACCTGAACTGTGTGAAAACTAAAACACTGGTGAACGACCAGATGTTAAAACCACATGTTTCAGTCTCTCTTGTTGCCTGGTAACAAGCTGCACTGAGTTCAGTCACAAAAACAGATTAAAAAAATAAATAAATGCAAGCCATGTTTGACCTTTGACCTGTGAGTTCAGTTCACATCACAATGATCAGTTAAAGGGATAGTTCACCCAAAATTCAAATTGCACTCGTTATCTACTCACCCTCTACTACTCTACTTATTTAATTTTTTTCAGAACAATTTCTCATGTCGGGGCTTCAATACAAGACGGACATTACAGACGAGCAGCATGGAGGTATTTGGATGTTTTTTGGTGTGTCTTTTTGGACGAAGAAAAGTGACGTGAGTGAAGAAAAGACTCTGAAACTTCTCCCAGCCCTTAGTCCACATGAGGGGGAGGAGATAATGAGTGAAATTTGAATTTGGGGTGAACTATCCCTTTAAAATAAGACTCATCACCTAAAAATTAACTTGTTTTTAGATCATTTTCACTTATTTCAAACTAATTTTCACTTGAAATAAGTAGAAAAATCTGCCAGTGAAAGCAAGTTTTTTGTGTTTGTAATAAGAAAGAAAAACTTGCTCCACTATCAGATTTTTCTACTTATTTCAAGTGAAAATCTGCTTTAAAGAAGTAAAAAGTGTCTAAAAACAAGCTGCTTTTTATGTGATGAGTCTGATTTTAAGTAGAATGAGATTTGTTTCTTCTTGTGAGCTGGTGGACAGAGACAGACTGATCTACAGTGAGTGGGTCGGTTTGGACGCTTCAACTCTTCATGTTCTGGTTCTGGTTCCAACCAGTGGAGGAGTTGGACTCTGACACTGAGAAATGTCTGTTTTTTTTATTATTTATTATAATTTATTTACATCTTGTTACTGAACCGTGTAGAAAACTTTGAAGCTTCCTGATTGGACAGAAATAAACCAATCAATAATCCATCAGCTGGCATGCTAATGGTGCGTTCCAGGCTTTTTAACCCGTAAGTCACGACTTCAAGTCACCAGTTACGAGTTTGTAGCGTTCCAGGCAAGTTACGAGTTACGAACTGGGAACTGGGAGTAGATCGATCTAGTACGAGTTCACAGGTGGGAAGTTACGAGTTTGACTGTACGTTCTAACGGGTAACCATAGGAACAGGTCGGAAAAATACGAGTTACGGGTTGCCTGGAACGCACCATAACTCCCTTGATGCCGGGGAATGATGAGAATTGACCTCTGGCTAAGCCCCGCCCCCTCCACTCACTGGGACAAACAGTCAACATTCGGTGGCAGTTGCTATGGCAACAGCTGTCACAGTAGAGACATTTCACAGGAGGCAATTGATGATTTTTGGAGACAGAAAGATTAAATACCATCTCTGTCACCAAAACTTCACTTATCTTTACTGCTATGGCTGCCGGTTGCCGCGAAACACCGATAGCGACGGGCTAATTTCTGTTAGCCTGTCTATGGAGTTTTACATTATACGTTAGCATTAAGCTAGCAGACTTTATGCTTAGTTGTGATGCTGGCTAACATCTAAACATCTCTGACAATATGTTGCCTCAAATACGTTGTTGACTTAACTTAGAACAGATGTAGACATCCTTGTTAAGTTTATCCAGGTTTAGTTGGTGTTGTGGTCTACTGCATAACTTTATCCAGAGCAGACACTTCTCTGGGTTGAGATGTGGCTTGGGAAAAGGTAAAAAAATCCCCCCGTGGCCTCTCAGGATACCTAGTGTCAGAGTTGCATGTGCCCCATGAACACCGTTTGACCATTTAAAACTTAAAATGTCAAGAAAAAACATAGAAAAACGAATGAAAACTGACTAACTGCAATGCATTTCAATGGACGTGGAAGCAGAGAATGTCCCAGTGTATGGGCTAGCTATGCGCACTGTGATTGGCTCATCGCATTTGGGGGCGGGGCTTAGCCATAGGTCAATTGATAGCTTTCAGTGACGTCACCTCCCAGGGACCTGGCGGTCAAAAGCAACATTCCAAAGTGGCCCCGCAATGGACTTTCTATGGACAAACAACCGAGTAATGACTTAAATCATCTGCCAGCAGCCGAGAAAGAAAGATATAAAAACAGCTTTGAAGTTTTGGGCACTTGTGACCCATATTCAACACCAGCTGCTGTATACCAGCTGTTTAAAATGACCAGTTCCCTGCCGAAGCTCCAGTTGGGCGATGTTTACATTTACCTGGTGGAGAATCCATCATCCTCCACCGCTTGTAACCAATACCTCCGGTGTTATGGCTCAACTGGTGTCTGATTAAAAGCCCCATTTTGTAGTTTTTTGATCTTAAAATAATGTTTCTGAACTCGTTGAAGTGGTAGAAATGTACCTGTAACTTTCCTGTGTGGGAACACCGTCCTGGTACCGCAGCTCCGCTGAGCTCCACAGTCTGAGCTCCAGCCCACTGAGCCCAGGCTCCCTGCTCCTCTCACCCACAAACCAGAGCCCTTAGCTGGGCTGCACGGTGACCAGCTGCCCCCCCTTTACCCCCCGGAGCTTTGCTACGCACCGCTACCGACGGCAACGATGACGGCGGTCCGACAGCAGCGGGACCGGCGGCGGCGGCGGCGGCGATGGTAACCCGGCGGGACCGCCCGCCACTGGACACGGCAACAGCACCGCCCGCGGCGGCAGCGGCACGGTAACGGGGGTCGGGACCGACCGCGGCGCGGCGAGGACGATGTTGTTATTGTATTTTCAGAGTGTTTTCCATTACTTCGTAACTTTAACATGACAGGCTTTGTCATACTGTGCAGTGTTGTGCAGAGTCAGAGTCGTGTGGCGCTGACTGACTGTAGGTTGCCTGAACAGGTTCACTCACAGAAGCATATTGGCTGCAGTAACATGTGAACTGTGGCTTGATTTGTGAATTTGTGACAAATCTGCGGACGGAAGTGCAGCACAGCTGTTGTTCGGTACGGTAACCAGTTAAATCAGACACCAGTTGGGCCATAACACCGGTATTTTTGAAGCAGCAGGGAGCAGTGTGTGTTTTTCTGCCTTGTCCTAAGCTGCAGACAGCGGGGAAGTGGATTGTTTTGACCGCCAGGGGGGCGTTCCATACGGGCCGTGACGTCACATGAAAGCTATCAATTGGCCATCGGATCAACATTGGCTAACAGCGTTAGTAGTGTGAAAACACTTCGCTTTCCAAAACTCCTCATTGTCCCTTTAATTCATAACGCTGTTTATTTATAACGCTGTGTTTCCCGCCACTCGTGTGTTTCACCTCTGAAGTTTTACAGCAGCTGAGTTGAGTTGAGTTCATCTTCACTCTCTGAACTTCACTGATCGTTATTTTCTATTGATCACCTCCCGTTTCCTGTCGAGCGTCTTGATTCGTCTGATCAATAACACACACTGAGAAATTAACTCAAAGACCCCGACACACACACACACACACACACACACATAGAAACACACACATATAGAAACACACACACACAGAAACACATGACAAAGTCTTTTCTCTTCTCATTAGCACAGATCAGTTAAAGGAGGCAGTGACACACACACACACACACACACTAATTAAGGCGACTAGAGTCTGTAGGGGAATATCTGAGTCCTGCTTCTTAATTAAAATTTCACAGATGGATTTTGATATCGGCGAGGTGAGGGGACGCACACCTGCAACACACACACACACACATATAGGCTATATAAACACACACACACACACACATATAGGCTATATAAACACACACACACACACTGGTGCACGTATATCCTGAAGGATGCTCTGCAGCTCCGGTGAAGAGTTTATAAATAGCTCTGTCCTTTGCTCGTCTAACTTTCCATCTGGGCTCTTTGTCTCCCTGTTTTCATATAAACTTATTACTAACCAACTGTTCAATGAGTCATGATCACATGTAGATAAACATAAACACTGAGCAGAGGAAGTCGCTCCACTTCCACTTCACTTTCAACAATCAGTCTGTTACCCACAATGCACTGCTCTGAGTTTCACATGGTTGTGGCTAGATGGCGTAGCTGGGTCATTATCAAAATACGGTGAAAAACATGTCCCTGCCATGTCCCTGTCCAGACACACAAATGCTTGAAAATTTAAAAAGATCATCCACATTAAACCAAAATTATGTAATTTAAAACCATTTTAAATGATGATGATAATTTCAGTTTATATATTTACTGTTTTGTTTTATTTTTTTCAGTTTTAATTTCCTTTGTACCTAAAAAAACACTTGTCCCACTGCCATGGTTCAACGCTATTGGACAGTGTAAAAATATTTCCTCTTTTTTGTTTAAAAAAAAAAAAAGTGGTCAATAATGAGCAAACACTGGGCTTAATATATGAATAAAATGAAATCTAAATTGGCTGTTTAATAATAAAAATATTTTTAAAAGAATTCTGTCCTTCGATTTGGTGTCATTGGTGTTACTGGCATCACAGACCGTTATTTTGAAAGGTTAAGAATATGTAAGAGAACTCCCAAAAAAACAGTTCAATAAGTATAATTTATAGATTTTAAGGTGCTGACTCATGCTGGCTTTGGGCTAGCTTGGACACTATTTTGTGTAATTAGCCTGTTATAGATATTTGTCATTGGTGTTAATGACAGAAAACTCAATACGTTTGATAGATGAAAAAAAAAGAAAAATATTATAGTTGTCCATTATAGTTGGTAATATGGTCAACATGCTAATAAATAGTTCCCACTAAATTAAATTTGTGAAAACTGAATTAAAATTTTTTACTTTTTTGCCTCGGAAAATCACCGTATTTTGATAATGACCCAGCTACATGAGCTGCAGGAAGCTAACAGCCTAGAACAGTGGTTCCCAAACTTTTTGTGGCCAAGGCACACCAAAGGACAAGTAAAAATCTCAAGGCACACCTATTGTTCAAAATAGCCTTCATAACACGTGTTATCACTTATATCATGTAAAATATCTGTAAATGTGCATAATTATTTAATAATGCCAAATAAAATGTGACAAAGACAACTAGGTTACATTACTCACGAAATCATATTTATTAACAAAATATTTTTAAAAAATTAATTTGAAACTTCATCAAATTAGGCTTCATCAAAGCAGCAATACAACCATTTAAACCAGACAGGTCACAATAAGTCAAAGGAAACTTTGCAAAATGTCATCACAGAGAAGTGTCAATGCAAGGAAGCTGCACCGTCCATGGTCCTACAGATTGATCAGTATTGAAACATATTGTGCAAAATATGGGGTTCTCTTTGAGGTTTTGTTTTTTAAGAATTGTTTTTAGGTATAGAGTTTGCCTCTGTATTATGAAATGAGCGCATACAAAGTACTGATAGTAAATTAAAAATAATTATTTTTTGTGTAGTTGTATATTGCAATAATAATGTATGGTTGTCACAAAATCCCAAGGCACACCTGGACTTGCCTCACGGCACACCAGTGTGCCTCGGCACACCGTTTGGGAACCACTGCCCTAGAAAACATGTAAACTTTACTTATCTGTGCCTAAACCCAACCAATGGCTTCACACTGCAAAAACTCTAAGTCTTTCCAAGAATATTTGTCTTATTTCTTGTCAAAATGTCTCAATTTTAGTCAAAACTAATCCCTTTCCACTTAAAATAAGACTCATCACCTAAAAATTAACTTGTTTTTAGATATTTTTTTACTTGTTTTAAACAAATTTTCACTTGAAATAAGTAGAAAAATCTGCCAGTGAAAGCAAGTTTTTTGTGCTTGTAATAAGAAAGAAAAACTTGCTCCACTATCAGATTTTTCTACTTATTTCAAGTGAAAATCTGCTTGAAAGAAGTAAAAAGTGTCTAAAAACAAGCTGACTAGAGTAGTAGAGTCTGTGGGGGAATATCTGAGTCCTGCTTCTTAATTAAAATTTCCTGAAGGATGCTCTGCAGCTCCGGTGAAGAGTTTATAAATAGCTCTGTCCTTTGCTCGTCTAACTTTCCATCTGGGCTCTTTGTCTCGTGACATTTGGGAGCGCCGCGGCGTCTGAAGAGGATCTGGGAACTTTTCATTACGCAGCGATTAGCCGCCGCTTTCACACCCGCAGATATAATATCGACGAGGACGAGGACGAGCTTCCAGTCCACGAGCCGGGAGCTTCACTTAATCCTCCCAGGAAGCTGCTGCTGCTCCACTATATAACTCCACTTTATTACACCTAATCTGTCTGTGTGTGTGTGTGTGTGTGTGTGTGTGTGTGTGTGTGTGTGTGTGTGTGTGTGTGTGTGTGTGTGTGTGTGTGCGCACTGCAAAAACTCAACATCTTACCAAGAATATTTGTCTTATTTCTAGTCAAAACAAATCTCATTCTACTTAAAATAAGACTCATCACATAAAAAGCAGGTTGTTTTTAGACACTTTTTACTTCTTTCAAACAGATTTTCACTTGAAATAAGTAGAAAAATCTGATAGTGGAGAAAGTTTTTCTTTCTTATTCAGGGATGCAAACGGGTCAGGACCAAAAAAGAGAGGAATTGTCTGGCGTGGGGGGGGGGGCTCACCATTAACAAAGTAGTAGTTCAACCCCCCAACCAAATATTGATTGATTGATTGATTATAGACATAGTTTTCAGAAGGCCAACATTTCTATATTAAAAATGCTTTTAAAAAAAAGATCCTTTACAATATTTCAATTTTGGAAATACTGATTTTTACGTCTTCACTGAATGTTAGTCATAAGGTAGGGAACCGTGCACGGGGGGAAAACAACAGCGTCGCCGTCGCACCGATGCACGCGGATACGCGCCGCTTTAATGAGCGCGCATGTCGCACGTCTACATTGGAGGTCGGCTGTTATTAATATAATCAGAGACCATGAATGAGTTCGCCTCAGTTTCACGTGATTGTCACTGTCAGCCTGTTAGAAAAACATTTTACTGACCCCAGCTGAGACGCTGAGACCCCCCCCCCCTCTCCAAAACAAAAACTCTTCGGATCTGAACGATTCACACAAGTCACCTAATTGGTCATGAAAAAAGCGAGTTTCGCTTTTCGGCCGCTGTTTGCATCCCTGTTATTACAAACACAAAAAACTTGCTTTCACTGGCAGATTTTTCTACTTATTTCAAGTGAAAATTAGTTTGAAACAAGTGAAAATGATCTAAAAACAAGTTAATTTTTAGGTGATGAGTCTTATTTTAAGTGGAAAGAGATTAGTTTTGACAAGAAATGAGACAAATATTCTTGGAAAGATTTTAAGTTTGTGTGTGTGTGTGTGTGTGTGTGTGTGTGGAGGTAAAGAGTCACACTCACTGCTTCTGGGTCGACTTTCCTCGAAGCCAGCGCCTCGTTCTTGGCTTCAAACTCGGCCTGGATGTTGTCTCTGCGTCTCATCACAGCCTGAGACATGAGGGGAGAGACAGACTTAGTCCTCAGAGACTCAGTGTTGTTTCAGGATGGACCGACTCATTATAGGTCACAAACACAGACAGGGAGACTCTGTCATTCAGTCTCGTTCAGGTGCAGGGTTTCCCCCAAAAAACTTGTTAAGGAGTTATTCAATAAGGTTTTAAGATCAATGTTAAAAGTTGACTGGAAATGTGAAAATATTACCATTATCATGTCTTATTATAAGACATTTATGTAACATATTTAAACACCAGATATAGCAGAGTCTTACAGATTGCACTCTAGAAATGCTGTTCAATCAACCAAAAATGAATAATAATAAAACAAAAAATACTATTTAAATAAATAATATCAACTGCCTGGTGTCTCCATTGTTAAAGTCTAGCATTATTTCTCAGAGATTTTTTTTTTTTTTCCTCAGAGATTTTTACAATCTGGAGTCACGTGACGTAACATGCGTCTTTTTCCAGTCAGTCGTCATGGAAACGTGACACTCACGGATCTACCAAAGATACTCTGTAATCTACTGTTTGGACCAGAGTGAAAACAAACGTGTGTAAACGCAAACCTTACGAGCTGAAAAATGAAACAATGGATCATTTTCACATCAGGTGAAAGCGTCTCAGCTCACAGGAGTCTGCTCTGACGCTGCAGGAAACGACGTGCTAACAGCTAACAGCTAACAGCTAACAGCTACCAGCTACCAGCTATGAGCTAACAGCTACCAGCTAACAGCTAACAGCTACGAACTACCAGCTACGAACTACCAGCTACCAGCTACGAACTACGAGCTAACAGCTACCAGCTAACAGGTAACAGCTAACAGCTACGAACTAACAGCTACCAGCTACGAACTACGAGCTAACAGCTACCAGCTAACAGCTACCAGCTAACAGGTAACAGCTAACAGCTACCAGCTACAAACTACGAGCTACCAGCTACCAGCTACGAACTACGAGCTAACAGCTACCAGCTAACAGGTAACAGCTAACAGCTACCAGCTACGAACTACGAGCTAACAGCTACCAGCTAACAGCTACGAACTACGAACTAACAGCTACCAGCTACGAACTACGAGCTAACAGCTACCAGCTAACAGGTAACAGGTAACAGCTAACAGCTACCAGCTACGAACTACGAGCTAACAGCTACCAGCTACGAACTACGAGGTAACAGCTAACAGCTACGAACTACGAGCTAACAGCTGCCAGCTACGAACTATGAGCTAACAGCTACCAGCTACGAACTACGAGCTAACAGCTACCAGCTACCAGCTAACAGCTACGAACTACGAGCTAACAGCTACCAGCTACGAACTACGAGCTAACAGCTACCAGCTACGAACTACGAGCTAACAGCTACCAGCTACGAGCTACCAGCTAACAGCTAACAGGTAACAGCTGGCGGCCCGCCGGGCTTATAATACACTGGGGGAAACCCTGAGGTGTGTTTAGTCTCATTCTGTTGCATTCAGGTGTGTTTAGTCTTATTCGGGTGTATTAAGGTGTGTTGAGGTGTGTGGACTGACCTTGAGCGTCTCGGCACAGAGGACGTACTCGTGCAGCGCCGGGACCAGGACGTCTGACAGCTGGTGTATCTGCTGCTCCGTCTCCTGGCTGCAGCGCTCCACGCAGCCGGCCACGCCCCTCAGCGGCTCGGCCAGCTGCAGCTCCGACTCCGCCCACTGGCCGTAGGTCGGACCGTACTGACGCAGCTCGTCCAGGTGCTCTGCAACACACGGGACACGAGGCGTTCACTGGCCGCGGGAAACCTCAGCCTCCGAGGCCGGTAAGGTCAACAAAACACCTCGACTGATGAAAGGGTTAAACACCTCTTCTCATTGGACAAAAGAAAACAACCATTCACCAATGAGAGTTCACTAAATGTAAATGAGGTGACAGATGATCAATGATTTCCAAACATTATTGAAAACTTTGTTTTTCCTCTTCAAAATTTTTATTATCGGAGATATTTTATATTTAACTCTTTCTCCTTCTTTTTCTTCTTTTAATTTAGTTGTTTCTCAGCTGATCAATTATTGATCATCTGGCTCTAAACATTTTATTTCCCTCTGTGTGCTGTGAAAATGAGGAAACAGAGTAAAGACTGATGGTAATAATATTGAAAAAAACGTTTTCATGCATTTTACAAATATATATATCAAAAAGCCGGGTGGTATTTTTCTGGAGGACGGTCTGAAGAGGCAGTCTCAGCAAATTTGGTGTCAACTGAGCAAAGATTGCAGGACAAGAAAGAAAACAGATGGTGGACTTCATAATTTGCACTGGATTTATTTGTAGAAAGGTTTCTAAAGTATTTGGGCGACTTTTTGGTGAAAGTTGTAAAACTGTAGCAGGTACGTTTTAAAGGTTTTAAAGGATAATTTCCATTTTTTTCCAACCTGGACCTTATTTCTAGCATAAAATCCGATCATTTCCTCCCCCAGATAACTGTGGTGTCATTCCAAGTGGTTGTGATGAAATGAGCTCCAGCCGAGAGGCGCGTATATCCGTATAATGGAGTCTACAGGGTCTAAATAACACATTATCTGCAGAGAAACTCCTTCATTTCACCAAGATTTAGTTCTGATAGGCTAGTGCTATTCCCCTCTGAGTCCGGGGTTAGCTGTTATCAACATCCGGGGTCTGTAGGTTGACCTGCTGACCTCTCACCTGGATGATGTCATCTCTGAGCGCCGCCCGGCTCATTCTGATAATAATAATTCTGCTTCGGCATTCGGGTCCATTTTTATCTCAACTAGCCGGAGCTTTAGTGAGTCCAGGTTGAGCATTAGCATTAGCGCTAGCAACAAGCCGCACCGGGCAGCTGTCGGAGATGACATCATCCAGGTCAGAGGTCAGTAGGTCAACCTACAGACCCCGGATGTTGATAACAGCTAACCCCGGACTCAGAGGGGAATAGCACTAGCCTATCAGAACTAAATATTGGTGAAATGAAGGAGTTTCTCTGCAGATAATGTGTTATTTAGAGGCTCTTGGCTGCATCTAATTTCGTCGGAACGACTTGTAATGACACCAAAGTTACCTGGGGGAGTAAGTGACCTTAACTTAACCGTAACCTTCTTTTTTTTTTATTGTAAATATGTTTCACTGCACCACTTCACCTCTGATCACTAAACCACACGTCCTCCTGTCTTTCTGTACTGC
Organism: Trachurus japonicus; assembly: GCF_045865225.1. Classification (NCBI taxonomy): domain Eukaryota; kingdom Metazoa; phylum Chordata; class Actinopteri; order Carangiformes; family Carangidae; genus Trachurus; species Trachurus japonicus. The sequence continues at coordinate 974,953 of NC_140926.1, forward strand.
AAAAACTCAAAATCTTTCCAAGAATATTTGTCTTCCTTCTTGTCAAAATGTCTCATTTCTAGTCAAACTAATCTCTTTCCACTTAAAATAAGACTCATCACCTAAAAATTAACTTGTTTTTAGATCATTTTCACTTGTTTCAAACTAATTTTCAGAAAAATCTGCCAGTGGAAGCAAGTTTTTTGTGCTTGTAATAAGAAAGAAAAACTTGCTCCACTATCAGATTTTTCTACTTATTTCAAGTGAAAATCTGCTTGAAAGAAGTAAAAAGTGTCTAAAAACAAGCTGCTTTTTATGTGATGAGTCTTATTTTAAGTAGAATGAGATTTGTTTTGACTTGAAATAAGACAAATATAATATAAAGTGATCGTATTTCATGCTAGAAATAAGGTCCAGATTGTAAAAAACGGAAATTATCCTTTAACATGCTTGCTTGCCCCCCATGAAAAGAAGAAGCAGAAAGAAGAGTAAGAGCAGCACCTCTCTGCTCCTTGATGATCCTCTGCGTGACCTTGTCCACAGACGTGACCTTGTTGCTGAACTCGTCCACGTAGTCCTGCATGGAGCTGAACTCCTCCGGTCGGCTCCTCAGGCCTCTGACCGAGTTGGCCACGGCCCGAACCGTCTCCCCCATCCTGCTCAGGAAACCTGGACCCTGCTTCCTGTGGGACGCCAGGTCCTGCACCACACACACACACACACACACACACACACACACACGGTTAATTAAAGGGACAACGAGGAGTTTCTATTTGGTTATAAAAAAGTCTGATATGAATGTGGATGAATCTACGTTACCACTTGTTAATGGTCCATTTTAGATAAATCTATGGTTTTGTCTCTATGGTTATTTTGTTATTATTAGTGGTGGTGGAAATGCTGGGCGAGCCGACCAGCGTTTCTTTACTTTCGGTTTCGTGGCGAGTCATGAGAATAACGCCGCCGTATGAATCTCCGTTTATGGTGGGAACTACGACGGTATGTGATCGTCTTCCAACCTCTGACTTTAATTCTTGATGAATGAAAACATGAGTCTGTCTTGCGCCGGTCAAAGAATTTCACGGTGCAGAGGCTCATAAATGTAGTGTGGAAACACTTCGCTTTTCCAAAACTCCTCGTTGTCCCTTTAATCAGGTTTTAACGAGGCTGCGTGATGCTGCTGAGAGACGACAGGTCAGCCTTGACCAGTCCAGTGGTGCTAATGCTAACTGGTAGTGGAAACCCTGGTGTGTGTGTGTGTTTATAAACATGTTAACGAGCTCCAGGTGGATTGTTTATGAAGTTAACGAGCTCTGGCCTGAGAATAAGAGGTTACCACGGCAACTTGAGGTGGTTGCCAATGACGATAGGGGCCCCCCAGGCTGAGGCAGAGAGAAACGTGGAGAAAAAGAGCCATTTTCTGCCTCTGCACTGGTCTCACATTTAGGCTTACTGTGACAAAACGGTAACTCCTATCAGAACAAAACACAGACCATCATCGCTGTAAGGACTTCCTGAACGATTTGGTGTGATTTTGGTGTTTCTACAGTAAATATTTTGGAGACACTTGCGATTTTAAAACAGGGGTCCATTCTGCTTCTCTCAGAAAATCTTTGTATTGGAGTCAATGAGGAGCAGAGACAGACGTGGCCGCACTCAGAGGCTTATTCTGTAAATTCTGTTAGTCTCTCTGATATTCTGAGCACATGGTGAGAAACAGAACAAGTTTGTCTACAAATTTGGAAAAAAATATGTGTGAAGAGTGTAAATTGTGTCTGGGAGGAGTGTGGAAAGAGAAAAAAACTCATTTTACTAAAGAATACTAATAAATAAAATAAAGTTAAACATGTTTGAAAAGTAGTAAAAACGTATTAACTCCTACCCCCACTCTCTATTTCCCCACGATCGTGAATGATACCAGTTATTATTTCTGCAGTGTGTGTGTGTGTGTGAGACCTGAGCGGTGAGGAAGACTCTGAAGTGTTCGCTGCAGGACAGGATGGGATGGTCAGAGATCTTGTTGAGGAAGCGGTGCAGCGCTCTCCTCCGGGTCTCGATGAAGTCGTCATTGAAGCGTTCCACCATTCCCTTCATCACAAACTTCTCCGGCAGCGGCTGGAACGGGAAAAAACACACACACACAAAATAAAATGCCACAACTTTGTTTTAAACACTTGAACTTGAACCTTCTTTTTTTTTATTGAAAATGTGTTTCACTGCACCACTTCACCTCTGATCACTAAACCACACGTCCTCCTGTCTTTCTGCACTGCAAAAAATCTACATTTTTCCAAGAATATTTGTCTTATTTCTTGTCGAAATGTCTCATTTCTAGTCAAAACTAATCTCTTTTCACTTAAAATAAGACTCATCACCTAAAAATTAACTTGTTTTTAGATCATTTTCACTTGTTTCAAACTAATTTTCAGAAAAATCTGCCAGTGGAAGTAAGTTTTTTGTGTTTGAAAGAAAAACTTGCTCCACTACCAGATTGTTCTACTTATTTCAAGTGAAAATCTGCTTGAAAGAAGTAAAAAGTGTCTAAAAACAAGCTGCTTTTTAAGTAGAATGAGATTCGTTTTGACTAGAAATGACATTTTGACTAGAAATAAGACAAATATTCTTGGTAAGACTTTGAGTTTTTGCAGTGTGTCCTTTATGTTTATATTTATATAACAGATGTTCTAATGAAAAGTTAAAAAGTGGAAAACCTGCACCAAGCAGAAAGACAGAGCTGTGATGTCAGAGGTGCCGTCGCCAGCGGCAACAGCAGCAGCAGCGAGGATCAGATTCCCTCAGACAATAATAATAATTAGTGGTCAGAGTTTCCGCTGAGCAGAAAGTGAGTGAACCACAGGAACGCTGACACAGAGGAAAAGGGATAGTTCAACATTTTACCAAATTGTCCCATTGCCATAATCCCTATAGTCATAGCAGTAGGTTCGTTACCTTTAATTGTCGGTGCAAGCTGTTTTTAGAACGGCGGAGCAGAGCCGTGAGCTGCTCAGAGCTACGCTACGGAGGCTCATTATGGGATTTCTTGGTTTCTAACTCATCAAACTCATCAAATACACAATCCAACAACTCCACAACGCTCTGGTGGACAAGTTGTGAGCTGCACATTCACCACGCTATGAGATAATAACACAACGTTACCACACAGAGTTGTTTTAGAGGGAAATACAGAGACTGCTGATGAAAAACTGTCCCTGAAGGCAACGTGCATCAGCGGTTTTGCATGAATTTCCCTCTAAAACAACTCTGTGTGGTAACGTTGTGTTATTATCTCATAGTGTGGTGAATGTGCAGCTCACAACTTGTCCACCAGAGCGTTGTGGAGTTGTTGGATTGTGTATTTGATGAGTTTGATGGAGGGGAAACCAAGAAATCCCATAATGAGCCTCTGTAGCGTAGCTCTGAGCAGCTCACGGGCACGGCTCTGCTCCGCCGTTCTAAAAACAGCTTGCACCGACAATTAAAGGTAACGAACCTACTGCTATGACTATAGGGATTATGGCAATGGGGCAGTTTGACTAAATGTTGAACTATCCCTTTAAGTTAACCCTGCGTGGCCCAGCTCTGTGACCTACGTGGACGATGAGTGTGGGGTGGTTTTCCTCCAGACGGCTCCTCAGCCACAGGAAGTCCTGGTAGCGGCGGCGAACCTCGTACTCGCTGGAATCGAACTCGCTCCTGGTGGTCTGCAGAGAGACAGAGAGAGAGGAGGGTCAGAACAGAACCGGCTCAGCTGGGGCCAGATTCACAAAACCTTCTTAAGAAAAAAAATCTTCTTAAGTGTCATTTTTTTCTTAGTCTGGCCTGACGGAAATGCGTTGCTGCGATTAGCCTGGGAAACATCAACAAACAACAGGAACCGAACCATGGATCTATTATACATCCGTGTCTTGAACTGAACAAAAGAATAAATACACTGCAAAAACTCGAAATCCTTCCAAGAATATGTCTTATTTCTTGTCAAAAAGTCTAATTTCTAGTCAAAAGTAATCTCTTTCCACTCACCACCTAAAAATGAACTTGAAATAAGTAGAAAAATCTGCCAGTGAAAGCAAGTTTTTTGTGCTTGTAATAAGAAAGAAAAACTTGCTCCAATATCAGATTTTTCTACTTATTTCAAGTGAAAATCTGCTTGAAAGAAGTAAAAAGTGTCTAAAAACAAGCTGCTTTTAATGTGATGAGTCTTATTTGAGGTATAATATGAGGCAGAAATGACATTTTGACTAGAAATAGGAGAAATATTCATGGTAAGATTTGGAGTTTTTGCAGAGTATCTGTCAGCGGTTGCCGACCGTCGTTAAACCGCGGTCCCAAATCCAGTTTCCAACCGGCAATATTTTGCAAGCGCACCGTTGCTACGGCGCCGATCACAACGATTGTAACTGGTTGAAAGAATTCCAAACGGCCGGAGCGTTTTTTTCTCCGATCACAGAATCATAGGCGGAGCAGCCAGACCTTCTTCTCTGGAGGAGGGTCTGGCCAGCGAGACTATTTTTTTCTTAACTTCAGTCTTAAGAAGAAAAATGAGAAGAAGTCATATTCTACAAAAAAGTTCTTAAGTATTTTCTCAACTTTCTTCTTAAGAAAAAAACTTAAGAACAAATGATATTCTTGAAATCAAAGTTCTCAAATTTGTTTGTTGTTCTTTACTTTTTTCTTAACTTTAAGACAACCTTGACCTGTCTTAAATTCCTACGGTGAGCCTCTAAAATCACCTTTTTCAACAGATTTTAGACAAGACTAGTAGCTAGGTCATAGTTTTGTGCCCAACAATAAATGTTAATGTAAATGCTAACGAGTGCTAGCAGCTAGCACGTCTCTCTCTCTCAGCAGCAGCAGTCGTCATGACAACAAAGAAAAAGAAATACAGTCTGAGTGAAGCGCTGGAGCCGCGGACCGATTCCCCACCGTCACCGACAACTAAAACCTCCACTGGTAACAAGTATTAGGGCCAAGTAGTGAGCTAGCTCGATGCTAACTTCGGCTAGCGGTAGCGGTTAGCATCCAGCCGCTAACACCGTCTTCCCAGCTCACCCTAACCACAAAGACATAACAACACAACACTGGAGGCTCCTGGTGTCGGTGACGGTCGGCTATCGGCCCACGGCTCCAGAGCTTCACTCAGACTGTATTTCCTGTCCTTTGTTGTCATGACAACGGCTGCTGTCTGGGGCAGGAGGCTACGTAGCTTAGCTCCAGAGGAGGGGGCGGGGCCCAGTTACAATGTTTGGTTTATAAACTGCAACAAACAAAACTCCAGACTCGACCTGCTATGCTGTTTGATGGTGCATACAATGCTATGACTTATTTTAAAAAGTTCTTAAAGCAGAAGTAAGTGATATATTTGTGTTAATATAAGTCTTAAATAGTTGTATCTTCCGACAGCAATCACTTCTATAGAGTGTTTGGTCTGAAACACGGGTCTGTCAGTCCCTCTGCTCTGCTCTGAGCCCAGGAGAAAACATTTATCGTATCCTACAGTTTTTATCCAATGAGGAGAGAGAACGGCATGCAGGGCTGTGTGTGCAGCCAAGGGACGCCGTGAATGTGGTGACGTAGGGACGAGGACTGTTATGGTGCGTTCAAGTCAACTCGTAACTGGTGTTTTTCCGACCTGCGAAGTGGTACCAGTTCGATCTGGTACGAGTTCACAGGTCAGAAGTTACGAGTGGCCGTTATAGTGACTTTCACAGGTAAAACAGGTCGGAGAAACACGAGTGGGTTGCCTGAAACGCTACAAAGTCGTAAGTCGTGACTTGAAGCTGTAATTTACGGTTTCAAAAGCCTGCCTGGAACGCAGCATTAGCCAAAACCACCGGATCGCTTACTTCTGCTTTAAGTAGGAAAAATAAGAGGTTTGTAAGAAATTACAGTTCTTAAGAAAATATTGAGGAATTGCACTTAAGAACTTTCTTATGAACTTCTTAATTTTCTTCTTAAGACATTTCTAAAGATCTTTCTTAAGAATATATTGGTGAATCCGGCCCCTGGTCCGGTTCTGGTCCGGTTCTGGTCCGGTTCTGGTCCGGTTCTGGTCCGGTTCTGGTCCGGTTCTGGTCCGGCTCTCACCCTGGTCAGGACTCGGTACATGATGAAGGTCTCGATGGCGGTGACGTGGCTCTCGGGGTTGTCCACGGTGACGAAGATGTCTTTGGTGTCGGCGTCGTGCGGCTCTTCCTCTTCCTCCTCCTGCTCCTCCTCCTCCTCTTCCTCCTCCAGGCGGTACTGGTTCACCAGCGAGCTGGGCGAGGTCGGCGCCGGGCCGCCGTCCGACAGAGACGTGTTCTGGACCAGAGAGACATGACATCACTTTAAAACCACATGACATCACTGTAAAACCACATGACATCACTGTAAAACCAGATTATATCACTATAAAACCACATGACATCACTATAAAACCAGATTATATCACTATAAAACTGTGTGACATCATTCTAAAACCACATGACATCACTGTAAAACAAGATTACATCACCGTAAAACCACATGACATCACTTTAAAACCACATGACATCACCGTAAAACCACATGACATCACCGTAAAACCACATGACATCACCCTAAAACCAGATTACATCACTGTCAGACCACATGACATCACCGTAAAACCCGATTATATCACTATAAAACAGTGACGTCAGGAGTCATCAGGTCTCTGACTCTGTCTCAGTCTCAGTGTGTGGAGAGTGTGTGTGTGTGTGTGTGTGTGTGTGTGTGTGTGTGTGTGTGTCACAGAGTGTGTGTTTGATGAGTATCTTAAAAGTATCAAAGCCTCAGTCCACAGAGAAAGTTACACAGCCTTAAAACCAGCCATCAGGACTTCCTGTCACTTTGTGATGTCACAACTAAGCCCCGCCCCCTCACCACCTGGACAACACCATCCATCTAGCCTCGCATCACCAGGCTCTTCAGACAAGCGAAGAGCCTGGTGTCCGTTACCTCGAATTTCGTCTGCATTCTGGTTCCCGTCTGTAGCGGAGACCGAAATCACCAAATTCACCAAAATAAAAGTGTTCACCAACATAAAACTTATAAAATAAACATTAACTTGTAATACAATAAAAGCAAAATGTTAACTTAATGGCTCGGGGACTTTCTTGTAAATTATATTCCTTAAATTAAAGAGTTTTACCGCATTTTATTAGCTCGGTGCTTTTATTTTGACGGAAAGGCCTGTCTCTCTCGCCCTGGATCTGTTTCCTACCAAAACAGCGAGTCAACGGCCCCAGACTACCATCCATCCAACAACTTGCAGGATTTGGTTGAATCTGCTCTGTTTTCATTGGATCACTTTAGAAAACAGTCAGCCAATCAGAAGGGAGATTCAGAGTCTCCTCCTCTCTTCAATTTTGCATTGAAGTGAATGGGACGAGCCAAAAAGAGTAGTTAAAAAGAGGAATTATTGGACTTTTTCAAACGTCTACTACTCCTGCATACTTCCACCTAGAGACTCCATTTAAACCTTAAAATGTAGACACAAGTCTCCTCTATCGGTGTTTTAATCCACATTTGGATTGGTAAAATAGTTTCTGATCAATCACTGTTCAATGACCATGATCATTTAAGGAGAAATGTTGAGATTATAATGGGTGTGAAACTTTTCTCTTTCCACGCTGCTCACGGCCCCAAACTACACTCTACACACACGATTTTTCAACAGGCTTCAACATAAACACCCGTTAACACTCATCACAGCTGCTCAGGTCAGGTGACATCACATGACTACGGTGGCTCAGAGGACTCAAACACAGCTCAACTCTAAATGCAGGAAATACACACACACACACAGAGAGAGACCTGCAGAGCTGTAACTTTACTTTACAGCCGGTGATAAACTGGTCAAACTACAGCCACAGTGACGTGTGTGTGTGTGTGTGTGTGTGTGTGTGTGTGTGTGTGTGTGTGTGTGTGTGTGTGTGTGTGTGTGTGTGTGTGTGTGTGTGTGTGCGTTTCAGTCAAATGATCCACTTCATGCAAACACACTGCTCTGCTTCCTGTAACAACAGCTGAGGTCAGCAGCTCCTCCCCGGAGCGCGGTCGCCACGGTCACTGTCACTATGTGTGTGTGTGTGTGTGTGTGTGTGTGTGTGTGTGTGTGTGTGTGTGTGTGTGACACAGACATAAAACACTAACAACTCCTGTTCAATAAAGACTGAGACTGAGACTGAAGGAGTTCAGCTGTAAACGATCAGAGCAGATCAAAGTGAACATGATAAACACTTCGACCAATCACAGAGCAGCTCTACTGGTCAGCTGACAGACACCCGGCGGCCATCTTTACTCTGGCCTCACCTGTCACCTGAGTGCAGGATAAACAGCATTCAAAGCATCGTAAATGAGTCTGTACACTTTTTACAGTACAGTGTAAGTATATTTACCATGACAATTAGCCTACCTCTCATGAACTTAGATTGTAACATAAAATTTTGCACTTCTTTATTTTAATAAAGCACTATTTATATTTTTAAGCAGCTCTATTAATCAGTATTAATCTTTTAAACATCAATATTAATCTTTAACCATAGATTAAATCTCTTTTTAACTCTTTTAACCGTATATTACAGTATTAAATTGGACTGTAGAGCCGTCCACATGAGAGTTTAGTTTAGTTTATGAGTTTATTATGTCCAAGACAACCCCAATTAATCAACTGTATACAAACTATAGGCCTATTATCTAATTTGTAAAAGGATTTCTTGAATAAAGGGTTAGACGACATGAGTTCACTTCTTTCTGCCCCTCTCAAGGAGTTGCATTATTGTTTTTTGAGTTCTTTTCTTTTCTTTTTTTCGATGAATGAAACAAATAAATAAACTAAACTAAACTAGACTAGACTGGACCCAGATCAACCCAGCAGCAGCAGCTCAGACTTCACCTGTCATTTACCTACACTACTGTCAATAAACTGGATATTTTTACTGTAAAAAAAACACTTTTAACCCTGAGGAGGAGTCAGGTAGTACAGGTCTGTACAGGTGTGTACAGGTGAGTAGCTACAGGTGAGTCAGACTGACAGTTTCAACTCCCCTGGATCAGTTGTATGTTGGTTGTTGTTTGATTTAAACACAGTTCATTTGTCTTTAACTGAATTTATTTACCGTAACTTTACTAGTTTGTTTTTCTTCATTACACTGCAAAAACTCTAAATCTTTCCAAGAATATTTGTCTTATTTCTTGTCAAAATGTCTCATTTCTAGTCAAAACTAATCTCTCTCCACTTAAAATGACACTCATCACATAAAATTAACTTGTTTTTAGATCATTTTCACTTGTTTCAAACTAATTTTCACTTGAAATAAGTAGAAAAATCTGCCAGTGAAAGAAAGTTTTTTGTGCTTGTAATAAGAAAGAAAAACTTTTTTACGTTTTTATTTCCTTGCAAGGAAAGGTCAGTTTCTACCCGAGCGGGTGATGGTAAAGAAAAGACTCTGAACAAAGGGAAAACCTAAACATTTATAGCTGAGGGAAGGAAGGTCCACACTGCAAAAACTCTAAATCTTACCAAGAATATTTGTCTTATTTCTAGTCAAAACAAATCTAATTCTACCTAAAATAAGACTCATCACATTAAATAGCAGCTTGTTTTAGACACTTTTTACTTCTTTCAAGCAGATTTTCACTTGAAACCATAGTAGATAGTGGAGCAAGTTTTTCTTTCTTATTACAAACACAAAAAACTTGCTCCACTATCAGATTTTTCTACTTATTTCAAGTGTAAATCTGCTTGAAAGAAGTAAAAAGTGTCTAAAAACAAGCTGCTTTTAATGTGATGAGTCTGATTTTAAGTAGAATGAGATTAGTTTTGACTAGAAATAAGACAAATATTCTTGGTAACAGATATTTGAGTTTTTGCAGTGTAAACATTAAATGGTCACAGAACTGGACCTGGATCAGATCAGCTGACACCGGACACGGTTCCCTTCTTCCTCCGCGTGACAGACAGACAGACAGACAGACAGACAGACAGACAGACAGACAGACAGACAGACAGACAGACCAGGGAAACTTTACTGCAACTTTACACTAAGTTAATTTACAGCAACAACTCTAGAGTAACTTTACTTTGCATGAACTTTGCATCAACTTTACGCAGAGTGACGTCATGTCCACGTCGCAGAGAGACCAGTGGTTCTGTCTGACTTTGTGTCTCTATCTGTGTGTGTGTGTGTGTGTGTGTGTGTGTGTGTGTGTGTGTGTGTGTGTGTGTGTGTGTGTGTGTGTGTGTGTGTGTGTGTGTGTGTGTGTGTGTGTGTGTGTGCGTGTGTGTGTGTGTGTGTGTAGTCCAGTACCTTGGTGAAGACCTCCAGGTCCTCGTCCTCGTCCAGGTCCAGCATGTGGCCGGAGAAGTCCGCCGGGACCGGGACCGCGGCTCCGCTCATCGCTGCGTCCGAACCGAACAGGTCCAAACCCCCTAACTCCTAACCCCTAAACCCGAGACTAGGACAGAGACAGAGGGACAGAGACTAGAGACAAACACCTGAGAGACTAAAAAAACTTCAGCACAACTTCACTTCAGACAGAGCCGAGAGAAGAGAAGTCGGAGCTGCAGCGCCTCAGCAGCTGCAGCGCTTCCGCTCAGGGATTTCAAAATAAAACCCTGCAAATAGCCTACCTGACAGCGTCCAAATGGGAGCGTGTCTATGAGCCGGTGCATATTCTCATTTGTCCAGGTCATAGTATTTCAAAGGAGGTTAAATCGAAAGCAACTGGACTTAGTTATTTGTCTAGGAAGACGTTTCACCTTCATCCAAGAGGCTTCATCAGTTCATGTAGCATCTGACCAGGCTGGGACTGGTCCAACTATCTGGTGTGGAGACTCACTATTTAACCTCTAGTGTGGGCGTTCACAAGAGGTTAAATAGTGAGTCTCCACACCAGATAGTTGGACCAGTCCCAGCCTGGTCAGATGCTACATGAACTGATGAAGCCTCTTGGATGAGCGTGTCTATGTTCCCACTGGACTCTCTCTACCTATCTGGACTCTCTCTACTTATCTGGACTCTCTCTATCTGGCCTGTCTAGCCTCTACCTGGTCTTTTTACTAAACTTAACCAACTCTCCGATTTTTCCCTGTTAAAAGGGTTTTCCATGGAGTTTTTCCTCAGTGGATGTGAGGGTCTAAGGACAGAGGATGTTGTTATGATGGGATGTAAAGCCCTTTGAGACAAACTGGTGGTAAAAACGGGCTATACTAGCTAATAAAATTGCCTTGCCTTGCCTTTCTTCATTGCCTAAACCCAACCAATGGTGGGACCAAAGGGCTGTGGGAACATAGGGCCTAATTTTCAGTGACAACAAAAGTTAGAAATGTGGGAACATAGGGCTGTGGGAACAAAGGAATGACCCCAAAATAGTTTAGTTTAGTTTAGTTTAATAAGTTTATATGTATCAGGGACAATGTACAAAATAACATTAGTCTGGAAATGAGAAGAGAAGAGATGCCTTGTAGTGGATTTATCTCACTAGCTACTTTCCATCCGTCGTCCCTGGGCAGGTGAATAAGAACAATAGAAAGGTGAGAATTATCAGTTTACACAGCGTTCTAAACATCTATACACACGTGCATAATACACCCCATAATACACCCTCTCACACATCACAAACACTCAGGACATATTTCATATCAGAAAGAAACATACAGTTATTAAAATCTACTTCACATTTTGCCAAGGTTAAAAATAATTTAGGCTCATGATTAATGCTGACATGACTGATTTCTTAGGATCCATTGTTTGACTTAAAATATCAGAGATAACTCATGTATTTATTATATAATATAATTATATCATATTTTAGTTTAGTTTATTGTTATAAGACTGTTGCTAAGTGACTGACAGATTATTTCTGAATAATGATGTAGCCTATTGAGTGAGAGGGCAGGAAATATCTTCTCCCTTTCTAACCAGGGAATAAGTGTTGTGTGTACATCTATCTATCTATCTATCTATCTATCTATCTATCTATCTATCTATCTGTCCGTCCGTCCGTCCGTCCGTCCGTCCGTCCGTCCGTCCGTCCGTCCATCCATCCATCTATCTATCTATCTATCTTCGATAAAATGAGACAATAATTCATCTGAAAGTCACAGTATTGTCTTTGTAGCATGAATAATACAAACAAAGGCACTGATGACAATATCATACACACAAAAAGTAAATGTAGCACATCAATCAATCAATCAATCAATCAATCAATCAATCAATCAATCAATCAATCAATCAATCAATCAATCAATCAACCAATCAATCAATGACAGGTAGATTTCATATTTGAATTTATTTTTTTAATCCCCTAAACTGAATAACGTAAAAGTAATTGAGGCTTTTATTTTGGAGAAAAAGATCAAACTGTATCCGGTTTTGCGCTGGTGACGTTGGTGCTCTTGACGCAGATGACGCAGTGACGCAGACGCGGAAGTAGCAGAGCAGCTGGAGAGTGAGCAGCTCCGTGATTGGACGAACCGACCTGCTGCTACTGCTGCTGCTGCTCTGGTACCGGGACCGGGTTCGAGTCCGCCCCAGCAGACCTGCAGCAGACCCAGAGACTGTTAGAGTCAGTCCGTCGGACTCGAACCTGGGCCCGAGGAGGAGGAGGAGCCAGTCCGGGACCGTGACGGCGGCCTGCACGGGACAAACAAAGAAAACAAACAAACCAAACTCACAAAGGCGAAGTAAAGACAATAAATCAGTGTTTTAGTTTCAGTGTTGGATGAATGAGTTCATGTTGCTGTGATACAGAGGCTCAGTTACAGAGTCTTTATCTAGATTAAACACAACGAGTGGAATTAAAAACACAAAGCCAAGAAAAATTTACTCCCTAATAATATTCAAAAAAATGTTCAAGGAAAGAGAGAAGAGATATGAGCTAAGAGGGAAACTTCACTTAAAACAACCAAGAACCTACATTAAAAAGCACATGTATCTGTGTGGCGGGAGTAAAACTGTGGAATAGCAAAACATAACACAATTTAGAAATAGATTAAAACGTAGTATGATAGAAAGCTATAAACAGGATTGATTAATCGGGTGTTGACTGCAACTGTAATGCTGCTAAATTATTTATTTCTTTTATTTTTTGGCTACACTTGTTGATTATTGGATAGGCTACTTATTTATTTCTATGACTCTGAAATCATGAAGAGCTCTAATGGATTTAATGGAAAATTGAATTAAAGGGTAGTTGGCATTTATAAGCTAGAGAGCTTCAGCCTGCACCTTTATCTATTTATGAACTAGTTGAACTAATGATGGTTTTATGGAAGTTGACTGACTCTGATTGATGCTCAACTGTTAACAATTTTGTGTAAAAGATCGAATAAACTACTACTAGCCTACTACATTTTGATAAAATCAGTGCACAAAATACACTAACAGACATTCAAACACTGTTTAAAGGGATAGTTCAACACTTTGTCAAATTGTAGGCCTCGTAGTAGTGACACAGTCTCATCAAATAAAGACACATTCCGTAGCAGACTCTTTTATCGTGCTCGTCTCAACCTCATTCCAAGTCTGTGGTCCTTTAACGGTGACTCGAAGACTTGTAGTTTCCATTTCTTTCCCTTTAGAAGTTGTTTCCCTCTCATGTTGTCATTGAGTCTAAATGCTTCATCATACATTACACAGGCTGCAGTGTTGTGGAGAGTGTTGCATTCAGTGAGTTTCAGAAGTTTGTAACTACAGCCTATAGAAAAGAGGATCAGAGGGATTTAACTTGGTCCATGATATTAGTAGCTACTAGCCTTGTAAATACAGAGACTGTTGATGAAAAACTGTCCCTGAAGGCAACGTGCATCAGAGGTTTTGCATGAATTTCCCTTTACAACAACTCTGTGTGGTAACGTTGTAAATTTTTAATGTGTGTTTTTTTTTGTCTTGCGTCCACTAAAGGGCATTCCAACCAAATTTGTTATTTAAGCAATATATCACTCGAGGCTGTGTGGTATATGCTCATTATACCACGGCTAACAACCAATCAGATGGCTGGATTTCACCTTTCCATTTCATAAGTAACATTAAAGGGATAGTTCAATATTTTTGTCAAATTGGCCCATTGCCATAATCCCTATAGTCATAGCAGTAGGTTCGTTACCTTTAATTGTCGGTGCAAGCTGTTTTTAGAACGGCGGAGCAGAGCAATAACACAACGTTACCAGACAGAGTTGTTTTAGAGGGAAATTCATGCAAAACCACTGATGCACGTTGCCTTCAGGGACAGTTTTTCATCAACAGTCTCTGTATTTCCCTCTAAAACAACTCTGTGTGGTAACGTTGTGTTATTATCTCATAGCGTGGTGAATGTGCAGCTCACAACTTGTCCACCAGAGCGTTGTGGAATTGTTGGATTGTGTATTTGATGAGTTTGATAATGAGGAAAACCAAGAAATCCCATAATGAGCCTCCGTAGCGTAGCTCTGAGCAGCTCACGGCTCTGCTCCGCCGTTCTAAAAACAGCTTGCACCGACAATTAAAGGTAACGAACCTACTGCTATGACTATAGGGATTATGGCAATGGGCCAATTTGACAAAAATGTTGAACTATCCTTTTAAAACTCCTCCTGGTTTGACAGTGATGTATCTTTGTTTCTGTAACTCAGACGTGGCCGCTGCCTCTGAGCCAATCACACGCTGCACCTGGATCAGTGTCATAATAATAATGTATTCGCTGCTGTTTGTCAGAGCGGTGACTTCCTGTCACCTTCAGCCTTGTCGACACACGGCGGCGCAGTCGGAGTGTGTGTGTGTCGCTGCGAGGACTCACACACACGAGTGTCAGAACAGAAACAGAGAGAGAAAGTCGTGTACAGACGGAGCTCATCTACATGATGTGATGATGATAATCTGTGTTTACTGCACCACCGGCCCCCACTCACCAAGAGATGTCACTGTTGCACAAGCCATGTGTGTGTCTGTGTGTGTGTGATCAGTGCACTGCAAAAAATCAAATATCTTACCAAGAATATTTGTCTTATTTTTAGTCAAAACAAATCTCATTCTACTTAAAATAAGACTCATCACATAAAAAGCAGCTTGTTTTTAGATAATTTTTACTTCTTTCAAGCAGATTTTCACTTAAAATAATCTGATAGTGGAGCAAGTTTTTCTTTCTTATTACAAGCAGAAAAAAAAGCTGATTTTTCTACTTATTTCAAGTGAAAATTAGTTTGAATCAAATGAAAATTATCTAAAAACATGTTAATTTTTAGGTGGTGAGTGGAAAGAGATTAGTTTTGACTAGAAATGAGACTTTTTGACAAGAAATAAGACAAATATTCTTGGAAGGATTTTGAGATTTTGCAGTGAGGGAACTCGCTGCTGAGAATAAAGTTGCTCATCAACCTGCAGGAAGCTGCTTCACTACGGCAAAAACTCCAAATCTTTCCAAGAATATTTGTCTTATTTCTTGTCAAAATGTCTCAATTTTAGTCAAAACTCGTCTCTTTCCACTTAAAATAGGACTCATACCCTTTTTTTTTTAGACATATTTCATTTGTTTCAAACAAATCTTCACTTGAAATAAGTAGAAAAATCAAGTTTTTTGTGCTTTTCATAAGAAAGAAAAACAATTTTTCTATTTCAGGTGAAAATATGCTTGATACACTGCAAAAAACTCCAAAATCTTACCAAGAATATTTGTCTTATTTCTAGTCAAAACAAATCTCATTCTACTTACAGTTTTTCTCAGTTGCTAAAACACTAAACCCTGTTGTCTGAACCAAATTCTCAGTTGCCTGAACCCACTGATTGAATCAGTCTCTTTTGGCAAAACCGTCAGCACTTTTCACCTGTTTAGACACAACTTACCAACACATTTTCATTGTGATGCACCTGTGTTGCATAATGCTGAGCACAGGAGGCAAAAGTCAAACACAAGTAAAGCACAAGTTTCACCGGTTGAACACAACAACTCAAAATTGATAACACTTGTGTCCAATGATGTGAGGGCACATATACTGTAAGCCAGTTCAGGATGAAGTCCTGTGGCCTGACCCAGTACAGAGAAATTACGCTGTGGCTGAGTTGTGCACTTCTCATTTCTATATTTTTGTACTTTATTTTTACGTAGGCTTACTGCATACAAGTACTAAATGCACAAGATTTCTGTTTTTCTTTGTACTGTACAAGTGCTACGTGTAAAATGCACAAGATTTCTGTTTTTTGTACTCCTTTTTTTTTTACTATGTACAAGTGCTAAATGCACAGGTTTTTTGTTTTGCAAGAGGAGAAGATGAGAGACGACAGGGTGAAGAAAGAAAGGATGAGGGAGGGAGGGAGGGAGGGATGAACTGGGCAGAAAAAAAGAAGGAGGGAAAAGGGGATGAAATGGATGTGGAGAGGTAAGGAGGAGGGTGAAAGAAAGGGAAGGAGAGAAGTGCTACAGTGTAAATGCACAGGTTTTTTGTTTTGCAACATGCATTTAGCCTACAGTGAACGATAAACATTTATTTCTACAGCTTCATGTGCTGAGCGTTGTGTTTTCTATTTTTCTATGTAGTGTTTAGTGGCTGCTCAGTAGTGTTTTTAATTTTGATTGACTCGGGGCACGATTTGGCAACAAAGTTCAGTTTTGGGCACCAGATTGAACTGTTTTGAGGTGAAAGTTTGGTTTTGCAAGAAGAGTCTGAGGTTTTGTGAATGTAGCTTGAAAATTGGGGTTTGTGTTCACAGTTTAGAGAAAATGAGAGAAGCTTTCGAGAAATGTGTCTTAGCAATCGAGAAAAACTGTAAAATAAGACTCATCGCATAAAAAGCAGCTTGTTTTTAGACACTTTTTACTTCTTTCAAGCAGATTTTCACTTGAAATAAGTAGAAAAATCTGATAGTGGAGCAAGTTTTTCTTTCTTATTACAAACACAAAAAACTTGTTTTCACTGGCAGATTTTTCTACTTATTTCAAGTGAAAATTAGTTTGAAACGAGTGAAAATGATCTAAAAACAAGTTAATTTTTAGGTGATGAGTCTTATTTTAAGTGGAAAGAGATTAGTTTTGACTAGAAATGAGACATTTTGACAAGAAATAAGACAAATATTCTTGGAAAGATTTTGAGTTTTTGCAGTGTGGATGCCGTCCATCAGGGACACACACACACACACACACACACACACTCACAGAAGAGAGGGAAATCTAGCAGCAGGAAAAATTGATTTTATTCTCCGATTCTTACTTTTTTTTTCCTTCTTTTTTTTCTGCAAAGGAAAAAATTGCTTTTCTGGTTGAAGGAGTTCCAGATTCTGCTGCTCTTCTTTCTTTTATTCCCTCCAGAAAAAAAATAAACACTCTCTTGAGAAACAATCATTTTCTCTGTGTTTTTTTAAACGCCCACGGCGCCGTGATCGAGGACGCAGCAGAACCACAGACCAACATGTGACCACACATCAAACTGTCCTCACACCTCATCACGCCACAGCTGCAGCTTTAAATAAATAAAAACAACTAGGGTGACATCAGGTAAATTGGGCCATCAGGTAAAATGAGCCAATTAAGGTTTGAGCCTCCTAGCTTTTTAAGTTTTAACAGGCAATGGCTGTAAATGATTTCAAATTGTTGCTACAACTGTACTTGACAAAAAACAATTGATTTGAGTCTCTGGTTGCTGTTGTGAGTGGGACAATGCTTTATATCCAGCCTGCTGATGAGAAGTGTGCGAAAAGTGGCCTGGCAAACAAATTTCACTTGAAACTGATAAGGTTGATAACTCCGTAAAAAAACAGATCTACAATAAAAAATGTGATTTATAATACACATTGTGATTCCCCCCATTGGATAGAATGCAAAATTCTTGCTAAGCTTACTTGTTTTTAATTTAAATGCATTTTTTGTGGGTGGCCCAATTTACCTTAATGCATCATGGTAAATTGAGCCATGCATTTCAGCTAAAATGAGCCACCTTCAGAGCTGAGTTTTGATGGTTTCTCCAGCATATATTATGTATCTTCACATTGCCCTTGTTATTATACAGACCCAATGTTTGTGTGTGTGTGTTTTAGCTTTGGTGCAGGAGGCATCGTGACCTGTGCACACACAAACACACAGACACACATGCACGCACACTAACACCACACATACATGCACGCACACTAACACCACACACACACATACACACACACGTGCACGCACACACACACACACACACACGCATGCACGCACGCAGACATACAGACACACATGCACGCACACTAACACCACAAACACACACAAGTTCCAAAATTGTCATGATGTTATTCTAATATTCTATTCTTAATGCTTCAGTGTTATTGTTCATGAATTCAAATGTTATATAATAATATTAGGCTATATATGTGGATTGTTTTATCATAAATGATAGTGTTTTGAGTGTTTTGTTTAGCTCAGTGGATAGAGCAGGTGCCCATGTGCAAAGGCTATAGTCCTTGGCCCCGGTTCGATTCCTCTGGTGGTCCTTTGCTGCATGTCATTCCGTCTCTCTGTCTCTCTACAGCTGCCCTATCACTTAAAGGCCTAAAAGCCCAAAACTAAACTTTAAAAAAGAAGAAAAAGAAGAAGAAATGGCGGTGTTTTGCTTGAGTGGCTCATTTTAGCTGATGACTGGCTCATTTTACCTGAACACGTGGCCCATTTTACCTGAACAATGCTCATCTCAAAAATGTTGGACAGCCGATGTTTCAAAAGCTATAGGACTTGAACAATTATATTTTATTATGTCATTTCAACAAAAAAATATTAAAAACAGTCAATATTAACTACACAAATTTAATTCAGTGTCACACAGTGCTTTTTCTTGGTTTCCTAAGTGATTTACCAAAAAGTGGCCCAATTTACCTGATGTCACCCTATGTTACTGTGCAACAGAGGAAATACATGAATAAATAAATAAATAAATAAATAACCACAGTGGTGCATCAGTCTCAGCTCTGACACCACATACAGGCCCTCTTCTTATCAGTTTAAAGGAAAAAGACAATCACCTCCTTTACACTCACACAGAATAATGATGACACTGAAGTCAAGACAGAGTCACTGTGTTATGATGTGATGATAAAATCAGATAGAGGCATTAATACAAATATTCAATAGTAGCCTACTAATTATTATATCATGTTAGTATATCTTTATACTATATCATATTATACTTTATTTAAATCATAACTGTAGCCTATGATGGTGTCTGTTGTGCATAATTTCATGAATGTGTTAATGCAGCCTATAGATTATTTATTGGTCACTTTAATATTTCAAAACTGCCTGTGATCCATGTAACAATCAGTTAGGCCTAAATAGCCTAAATAAATAGATAGGCTAAATAAACTAACAGTAACTAACCAACTAACCCAACTGAAAGCTCAACTAACCAGCAGAGAATGTCTTACAAACTGACTGCAAACCAGCTAACTGCTAACAGCTAACCAACCAACAGCTAACCAACTAGCAGCTAACCAACGGACAGCTAAAGATAACCAGCAGATAACGTCTAACCAACTGATTGCTAATGCTAACCAACTAGCAGCTAACACCTAACAGCTAACCAACTAGCAGCTAACCAACTAGCAGCTAACCAACTGACAGCTAATGATAACCAGCAGATAACGTCTAACCAACTGATTGCTAATGCTAACCAACTAGCAGCTAACACCTAACAGCTATCCAACTAGCAGTTAACCAACTAACACAACCAACAGCTAACCAACTGACAGCTAAAGATAACCAGCAGATAACGTCTAACCAACTGACTGCAAGCAAGCTAACTGCTAACAGCTAACCAACTAGCGGCTAGCAGCTAACATAGCTCACGGCAGCACTTGCAGACACGCTAAAAACAGCTAATAACGTGCTTTCACATCAGAGTCTCCAAACCAGAAACGTTCGTCACAACACCAGAAAAAAGTCGCTAGATTTGTTGCTACTATTGACAAAAAAAAGTCACCAAGAGGGGTCGGAAAGTCACCAGATTTAGCGAGAAAGTCGCCAAGTTGGAAACACTGTGCTGATGAACCATGGATCCACATTAAAGGACGATTCCAGTCAAATCCAACCTGGGGCTCTAGTCTAGTTTCTAATATTTCAGCTCTAACAGACTGAATGTTTAGATTTTCCTTTTCCTGTCTCCTGTCCTGCAGTAGTTCTGTCTGTCCCTGCATCAACACAGTAGAATCTTTAGGCTGTTTACATCCCATAAAACAGACAACATCAGATGTTGTTAAACAGACACCGAGGGGTTTGTTCACTTCATAGAAAGACGACATGTTTGGAAAGGAAGCTGGAATACAAAGTCTCGCGAAGTCTGGCACTAGAGTAGAGTTGACCGTCTCAGTCTGTTACAGCTCCTGTTGGTTTTATCAACAAAGGAAAATCAGTTAGTTTAATATCAATCACAGCATCTTCATAGTCTGGATGTTGTTTATTCAGCCTGTAAAACTCTGAGCATCAACTTGACTCTCATGAGACTTTGTATTACGGTCGTGACTCGATGGCGTCGCTACATGAGCTGCAGGAAGTCACGTAGAATCTCACCAAATCTCGTCAAGAACTCCCGACTGGTTGAGTTTAGTAAAACTGACATGTCCAGGTGTAAAATAGGAAAAAGCAAAAGCAAAATGTAGGCCTAAGTGAAGCCATTGGTTGGGTTTAGGCACAGCTAAGTAGCCTAGCTAAAGATTGCATGTTTTCTAGGGCGTTAGCTTCCTGCAGCTCATGTAGGCTAGGCTACGCCATCTAGCCACAACCATGTAGCTATTCCAGCTCCATTTTTAGGCCTAAAATATTAGGAAACTACGGTATAGTCCTTTAAACCATGGAAGTGATACAGCAATAGCCTCTCTATACAAACCAATCAATCAAACCAAACCAATCAGCATCATTGATCTGGTGTCATTAGAGACGTAGCTAGCCTATATATTTCCATGTTTAGTAAATCAAGCTGACAACAACATGACAAAATCTCCACAGGCAGAAAACCCCCAGTTCTCTGAGTCGGGGTGTGTGTGTGTGTGTGTGTGTGTGTGTGTGTGTGTGTGTTATTGATCGATCCCAATAAAGCGAAGCTGTGGCTGATCAGATTGTGACACACTAAAACTGCGGCGGCTGTCAGAGTGTGTGTGTGTGCAGGTCGATGCTGTTGCACCGGCGTCGCTCAAACTTCACCAATTATTGCTAATGGACAGAGGATAATCTATAAGTATTGATCTGTATTGATCTATAAGTATTGATCTAGAAGCCCTATTGATCGATCGCTGTCTGCAGCTCTACAGCAACAATTAATGCTCCTCCCCCCTCCTCTTCCTCCTCCTCCTCTTCCTCCTCCTCCTCCTCCTCCCCCCTCCTCCTTCTTCCTCTTCCCCCCTCCTCCTCCTCCTCCTCTTCCCTCCTCCTCGTCCTTTTCTTCTTCCTTCTCCTCCTCCTCTTCCTCCCCTCTCCCTCCTCCTCCTCTTCTTCCCTCCTCCTCCTCCTTTTCTTCTTCCTCCTCCTCCCCCTCCTCCTCCTCCTCTTCCTCCTCCTCCTCCTCCTCCTCCTCCTCCCCCTCTCCTCCCCTCTCCTCCTTCTTCCTCTTCCCTCCTCTCCTCCCCCCCTCCTCCTCCTCCTCTTCCTCTTCCCTCCTCCCCCTCTCCTCCCCTCTCCTCCTCCTCCTCCTCCTCCTCTTCCCTCCTCTCTCCTCCTCTTCTTCTTCCTCTTCCTCCTCCTCCTTCTCCTCCCCCTCCTTCTTCTTCCTCTTCCCCCCTCCTCCTCCTCCTCCTTTTCTTCCTCCTCCTCCTCCTCCCTCCTCCTCTTCCCTCCTCCTCCTCTTCCTCCCTCCTCCTCTTCCTCCCCTCTCCTCCTCCTCCTCCTCCTTTTCTTCCTCCTCCTCTCCTCCTCCTCCTTTTCTTCCTCCTCCTCCTCCTCCTCTTCTTCTTCCTCTTCCTCCTCCTCCTCCTTCTCTCTCCTCCTCCTCCTCTTCATCCTTCTCCTCCTCCTCCTCCTCCTTCTTCCTCTTCCCCCTCCTCCTCTCTCCTCTCTCCTCCTCCTCCTCCTCCCTCCTCCTCTTCTCTCCCCCTCCTCCTCCTCTTCACCCCTCCTCCTCTTCCCTCCTCCTCCTCTTCCCCCCTCCTCCTCTTCCTCCTCCTCCTCCTCTTCCCCCTCCTCCTCCTCTTCCCTCCTCCTCCTCTTCCCCCCTCCTCCTCTTCCTCCTCCTCCTCCTCTTCCCCCTCCTCCTCCTCTTCCCTCCTCCTCCTCTTCCCTCCTCCTCCTCCTCTTCTTCCTCCTCTTCCCCCTCCTCCTCTCTCCTCCTCCTCCTCCTCTTCTTCTTCCCCCCTCCTCCTTCTTCCTCTTCCCCTCTCCTCCTCCTCCTCTCTCCTCCTTTTCCTCCTCCTCCTCCCCCTCTTCTTCCTCCCTCCTCCTCTTCCCCTCTCCTCCTCCTCCTCCTCTTCCCCTCTCCTCCTCCTCCTCTCCTCCTCCTCTTCTTACTCCCTCCTCCTCTTCCTCACCTCTCCTCCTCCTCCTTTTCTTCTTCCTCCTCCTCCTCCTCCCCCTCCTCCTTCTCTCTCCTCCTCCTCTTCCGCCTCAGTCACATTGTTCAGTCTGCAGTCAGCACACACACTAACACACACACACACACACACACACACATACATAATTATCTATTCAAACACTCCACAGGATATTTTTTCTGTATTTCCCTCTAAACGCTGCTGCTGCCGTTGGCATTAGGCTACAAACAATGTGTCGTCGTTCCACTTTTGACATTTTGCAATTCAAAATGATGCGGCTGAGCAGAATACTGAGGAGCAGCATTAACATACAGGAGGAAGGAAGGAAGGAAGGAAGGATGGAAGCCATTATCACATCTGGCCTTTCAGCCAACAGGAAGCCTGCTCACTCTCTCTCTGTGTGCACTGCAAAAGAATATTTGTCTTATTTCTTGTCAAAATGTCTCATTTCTAGTCAAAACTAATCTCTTTCCACTTAAAATAAGACTCATCACCTAAAAATTAACTTGTTGTTAGATCATTTGAGATTTGTTTTGACTAGAAATGACATTTTGACTAGAAATAGACAATATTCTTGGTAAGACATTGAGTTTTTGCAGTGGAGTAGGAGGAGGACACTGCAAAAACTCAAAATCTTTCCAAGAATATTTGTCTTCTTTCTTGTCAAAATGTCTCATTTCTAGTCAAAACTAATCTCTTTCCACTTAAAATAAGACTCATCACCTATAAAAATCTACTTGTTTTTAGATCATTTTCACTTGTTTCAAACACATTTTCACTTGAAATAAGTAGAAAAATCTGCCAGTGAAAGCAAGTTTTTTGTGTTTGTAATAAGAAAGAAAAACTTGCTCCACTATCAGATTTTTCTACTTATTTCAAGTGAAAATCTGCTTGAAAGAAGTAAAAAGTGTCTAAAAACAAGCTGCTTTATAATGTGATGAGTCTTATTTTAAGTAGCCTATAATTAGATTTGTTTTGACCAGAAATGACATTTTGACTAAAAATAAGACAAATATTCTTGGTAAGATATTTGATTTTTTGCAGTGTGTGTGTGTGTGTGTGTCTCAGTTGTGTTGTTGCATCTTCCCAACCTTGTGTGTCTCTGCTAATTGTTTCCATGCACGTGTCGTAGGTAAATCAATCTGCATGGCTGCACGTCGCTGTGTGTGCGTCTACACAGGTAGCTACAGTACACTGCAAAAACTCAAATACTGTATCTAACCAAGAATATTTGTCTTATTTCTAGTCAAAACTAATCTCATTCTACTTAAAATCAGACTCATCACACAAAAAGCAGCTTGTTTTTAGACACTTTTTACTTCTTTCAAGCTGATTTTCACTTGAAATAAGTAGAAAAATCTGATAGTGGAGCAAGTTTTTCTTTCTTATTACAAACACACAAAAAACTTTCTTTCACTGGCAGATTTTTCTACTTATTTCAAGTGAAAATTAGTTTGAAAGAAGTGAAAATGATCTAAAAACAAGTTCATTTTTAGGTGATGAGTCTTATTTTTAGTGGAAAGAGATTAGTTTTGACTAGAAATTAGACATTTTGACAAGAAATAAGACAAATATTCTTGAGATTTAGAGTTTTTGCAGTGTAGGCTACATGTGCATGGAGAAGAAGATGCAGTACATGTTCGTCAGCGGTGTGTGTGTGTGTGTGTGTGTGTGTGTGTGTGTGTGTGTGTGTGTAAATAACACAGATTAGAGGCTTCTGTAATGGTTCTACAAAGGTCAGGGTTTCTGACTGGTTGGGATGTAGCAGTAGCAGTTCGCCGCCGCCGCGTTTAAAGGTCACGGCGCCAAACACCATCACATTATCTCGCTGCCATTTCTACCAGTTCACTCTGTCGGATTGATTCTTTAAAATAAAGCTTCATCTCCTCCCAGCTGCAATCTGGCTGCAGGAGGAAGAGGAGGAGGAGGAGGAGGAGGAGGAAGAGGAAGAGGAGGAAGAGGAGGAGGAGGAAGAGGAGGAGGAAGAGGAGGAGGAGGAGATGTCTAGTTGTCCTGCCTCTGACCGTGATGATACACTGCAAAAACTCAAACTCTTACCAAGAACATTTGTCTTATTTCTAGTCGAAACAAATCTCATTCTACTTAAAGGGATAGTTCACCCTAGAATGATATTTCGCTCATTATCTACTCACCCTCATGTTGACTAAGGGCTGGAAGAATTTTCAGAGTCCACCGTCCCTTCTCTGAGTTACAGGGGGTCTCGGCGTAGCAGTGCATTTCAATGCCACGGTAGCAAAGGGACACCAGAGCTCTTCGTAAAAAAACACACACAAAAAAACATCCAAATACCTCCATGCTGCTCGTATGTAATGTCCGTCTTGTGCTGAAGCCCCAAATTGCGTAATTGTCCCGAAAAAAATTAAATAAGTCCACATTCCAAGCATGTTTGTAGCATTAGCTCCTAGTGTTGTTGTCCGGGTCTTCCGCTGCCAGCGCGCATGCGCAAGGTTCGCACTGATACTGAAGACTCTAGTCGGTCTCAGTGCGAACATGGCATTGAAATGCACTGCTACGTCAAGACCCCCTGTAACTCAGAGAAGGGACGGTGGACTCTGAAAGTTCTTCCAGCCCTTAGTCAACATGAGGGTGAGTAGATAATGAGCGAAATATCATTCTAGGGTGAACTATCCCTTTAAAATAAGACTCACACATTAAAAAGCAGCTTGTTTTCAGACACTTTTTACTTCTTTCAAGCAGATTTTCACTTGAAATAAGTAGAAAAATCTGATAATGGAGCAAGTTTTTCTTTCTTATTACAAACACAAAAAAACTTGCTTTCACTGGCAGATTTTTCTATTTATTTCAAGTGAAAATTTGTTTGAAACAAGTGAAAATGATCTAAAAACAAGTTAATTTTTAGGTGACGAGTCTTGTTTTAAGTGGAAAGAGATTAGTTTTGACTAGAAATGAGACAAATATTCTTGGAAAGACTTTGAGTTTTTGCAGTGTAGCCTTTTGCAAGTGACTTGACAGTGTGCGGCAGACCCTTTTTTCCTTTGTTCACTCCCAACCTATGCTCCAACGCACCTGTTTCTCAAGATTTTTTAGGTGTGCATCAGCCTCCACACCTTCACTTGAAATAAGTAGAAAAATCTGATAGTGAAGCAAGTTTTTCTTTCTTATTACAAGCACAAAAAAACTTGCTTTCACTGGCAGATTTTTCTACTTCTTTCAAGTGAAAATCTGCTTGAAAGAAGTAAAAGATGTCTAAAAACAAGCAGATTTTGATGTGATGAGTCTTATTTTAAGTGTAGAAATGAGACACTTGACAAGAAATAATACAAATATTCTTGGAAAGATTTTGGGTTTTTGCAGTGTAAGGAGCCATTTTGGTTCCTAGGTGAGATAACTTCTCTTCCTCATGGAGCCTCTGGAGCATCTTCATCCTCATCACTGCTTCTTTCTCTCCTGAGCTTCACCGTCGTTATTGATTGACAGGTCCGGTCTTTCCCGTCTAGACTCGCCATGCCAGCCACTATCCACAAGTTTCCCAACGTCATCTATGGTCAAAACCGGAAGCCGGTTTTTGCATTTCCGGTGGAATTGTATAGGCTACGTTTACGTTTCCATGGTTTCCAGTCGTTGTCATAGTTGCGGTAAACGCATGGATCTATAGGACGAATCTCCTTGTTGTTTCCAACTACTTCCTGGTAGAAAACCAGCATGAGAACAATAGTGACGGACGAGAGTTTCTCTATATTTATCTAATTTTTCATGTTACTATATCACCGTTTAGACTAATCTGATGTTTGTAAAGTTTATAAAACCAATGATTGGACAAACATTACTATTTCTGTGTGCATGTTTTTGTAAAATGGTTATCATAGATTAGCCGGGCTAACGGTTAGCTACCTGTTTAACTTTAATAACTCAGTGACTCAATAAACGCTCCATGAAAAAATATTTTCTCCAGCGGATATCTGAGTTCCAACATGACTGAGCTAACTGGAGTAGTTTCATGTGGTGTCCCACAACGGGAGGGTTTTAACAGCTGACGTCCTGCTGTTAGCTTAGCTACCGCCGTTAGCTTAGCTACCGCTGTTAGCTTAGCTACCGCCGTTAGCTTAGCTACCGCTGTTAGCTTAGCTGCTGTTAGCTAAGCTACCGCCGTTAGCTTAGCTACCGAATATGATAGCTAAACTCTTGTTCGTTACTATTGATCTCATTCACATTACAGCTGGTTTTCTACCCGGAAGTAGAATGTAAACAACAAGGAGATTCGGTCTATTAACACTGGCTTTTAACACGGATGTCAATTTGTGTGATATCCATTGTTAAATGCCGGTGTGAAGATCCATGCGTTTTACAGATTTTCATTGAAAAAAAAAAATCCATGCATTTACCGCGACTATTGAAACCATGGAAACGTAAACATACAAGGGTAACATGGCCTACAGGTAAATCATGGAGCTAAATCTGTGCTCTGTTGATGTCCCTCTAACTCTGGCTTTGCAGTTTTCACTTGTTTCAAACAAATTTTCAATTGAAATAAGTAGAAAAATCTGCCAGTGAAAGCAAGTTTTTTGTAATGAGGAAGAAAAACTTGCTCCACTATCAGATTTTTCTACTTATTTCAAGTGAAAATCTGCTTGAAAGAAGTAAAAAGTGTCTAAAAACAAGCTGCTTTTTAATGTGATGAGTCTTATTTTAATATAATGAGATTTGTTTTGACTAGAAATGACATTTTAACAAGAAATAAGACAGATATTCTTGGTAAGATATTGAGTTTTTGCAGTGTAATTCCATAACGTTACCTGGGGACAGAAACTGTGTGTGTGTGTGTGTGTGTGTGTGTGTGTGTGTGTGTGTGTCAGCTGCTGATTGGCTCGTCATTATCTGGATCTTTAACCCGGTTTATGAAGAAACATCTTTCACAAGCCGCTGCCTGAGACGAGTTTCCTCCTCCCGGTCCCCAAATAATATCCAGACTCCTCCGACCCCGCGACCTTTCATCCACCGCCGCCGCAGCCAGAGGTCAAAGGTCAAAGGTCAAAGGTCGAGCAGCAGATTATTACACAATCTAACAAACCAAACAAAAACCCATAAAACCTGTCCAGAGGAATCACATTCACAACAAGAATCTCACTTTACTTTTCTTTTTAAAGGTAGATGTTTGTGTTGAAGCTCCTTCAGAATAAAGGTAGATGTTTGTGTTAAAGCTCCTTCAGAATAAAGGTAGATGTTTGTATTAAAGCTCCTTCAAAATAAAGGTAGATGTTTGTATTAAAGCTCCTTCAAAATAAAGGTAGATGTTTGTATTAAAGCTCCTTCAGAATAAAGGTAGATGTTTGCGTTAAAGCTCCTTCACAATAAAGGTAGATGTTTGCATTAAAGCTCCTTCAGAATAAAGGTAGATGTTTGCGTTAAAGCTCCTTCAGAATAAAGGTAGATGTTTGCGTTAAAGCTCCTTCAGAATAAAGGTAGAAGTTTGTGTTAAAGCTCCTTCAAAATAAAGGTAGATGTTTGTGTTAAAACTCCTTCAAAATAAAGGTAGATGGTTGTGTTAAAGCTCCTTCAAAATAAAGGTAGACGTTTGTGTTAAAGCGCCTTCAGAATAAAGGTAGACGTTTGCGTTAAAGCTCCTTCAGAATAAAGGTAGATGTTTGCGTTAAAGCTCCTTCAGAATAAAGGTAGATGTTTGCGTTAAAGCTCCTTCAGAATAAAGGTAGATGTTTGCGTTAAAGCTCCTTCAGAATAAAGGTAGATGTTTGTGTTAAAGCTCCTTCAAAATAAAGGTAGACGTTTGTGTTACAGATCCTTCAGAATAAAGGTAGATGTTTGTGTTAAAGCTCCTTCAAAATAAAGGTAGATGTTTGTGTAAAAGCTCCTTCAGAATAAAGGTAGATGTTTTTGTTAAAGCTCCTTCAAAATAAAGGTAGATGTTCATATTAAAGCTCCTTCAAAATAAAGGTAGATGTTTGTGTTAAAGCTCCTTCAAAATAAAGGTAGATGTTTCTGTTGAAGCTCCTTCAAAATAAAGGTAGATGTTTGCGTTAAAGTTCCTTCAGAATAAAAGTAGATGTTTGATTTAAAGCTCCTTCAAAATAAAGGTAGATGTTTGCGTTAAAGCTCCTTCAAAATAAAAAGCTCCTTCAAAATAAAGGTAGATGTTTGCGTTAAAGCTCCTTCAAAATAAAGGTAGATGTTTGCGTTAAAGCTCCTTCAAAATAAAGGTAGATGGTTGTGTTAAAGCGCCTTCAAAATAAAGGTAGATGTTTGCGTTAAAGCTCCTTCAGAATAAAGGTAGATGTTTGCGCTAAAGCTCCTTCAAAATAAAGGTAGATGTTTGTGTTAAAGCTCCTTCAGAATAAAGGTAGATGTTTGCGTTAAAACTCCTTCAAAATAAAGGTAGACGTTTGTCTTAAAGCTCCTTCAAAATAAAGGTAGATGTTTATGTTAAAGCTCCTTCAGAATAAAGGTAGATGTCTGTGTTAAAGCTCCTTCAAAATAAAGGTAGACGTTTGTCTTAAAGCTCCTTCAAAATAAAGGTAGATGTTTATGTTAAAGCTCCTTCAGAATAAAGGTAGATGTTTGTGTTAAAGCTCCTTCAGAATAAAGGTAGATGTTTGTGTTAAAGCTCCTTCAAAATAAAGGTAGATGTTTGTGTTAAAGCTCCTTCAAAATAAAGGTAGATGTTTGTGTTAAAGCTCCTTCAAAATAAAGGTAGATGTTTGCGTTAAAGCTCCTTCAAAATAAAGGTAGATGTTTCTGTTGAAGCTCCTTCAAAATAAAGGTAGATGTTTGCGTTAAAGGTCCTTCAGAATAAAAGTAGATGTTTGATTTAAAGCTCCTTCAAAATAAAGGTAGATGTTTGCGTTAAAGCTCCTTCAAAATAAAAAGCTCCTTCAAAATAAAGGTAGATGTTTGCGTTAAAGCTCCTTCAAAATAAAGGTAGATGTTTGCGTTAAAGCTCCTTCAAAATAAAGGTAGATGGTTGTGTTAAAGCTCCTTCAAAATAAAGGTAGATGTTTGCGTTAAAGCTCCTTCAGAATAAAGGTAGATGTTTGCGCTAAAGCTCCTTCAAAATAAAGGTAGATGTTTGTGTTAAAGCTCCTTCAGAATAAAGGTAGATGATTGCGTTAAAGCTCCCTCAAAATAAAGGTAGACGTTTGTCTTAAAGCTCCTTCAAAATAAAGGTAGATGTTTATGGTAAAGCTCCTTCAGAATAAAGGTAGACGTTTGTGTTAAAGCTCCTTCAAAATAAAGGTAGATGTTTATGTTAAAGCTCCTTCAGAATAAAGGTAGATGTTTGTGTTAAAGCTCCT
Organism: Trachurus japonicus; assembly: GCF_045865225.1. Lineage (NCBI taxonomy): Eukaryota > Metazoa > Chordata > Actinopteri > Carangiformes > Carangidae > Trachurus > Trachurus japonicus. The sequence continues at coordinate 1,004,672 of NC_140926.1, forward strand.
TCAGAATAAAGGTAGATGTTTGTGTTAAAGCTCCTTCAAAATAAAGGTAGATGTTTGTGTTAAAGCTCCTTCAAAATAAAGGTAGATGTTTGTGTTAAAGCTCCTTCAAAATAAAGGTAGATGTTTGCGTTAAAGCTCCTTCAAAATAAAGGTAGACGTTTTCGTTAAAGCTCCTTCAAAATAAAGGTAGACGTTTGTCTTAAAGCTCCTTCAAAATAAAGGTAGATGTTTATGTTAAAGCTCCTTCAGAATAAAGGTAGATGTTTGTGTTAAAGCTCCTTCAAAATAAAGGTAGATGTTTGTGTTAAAGCTCCTTCAAAATAAAGGTAGATGTTTGTGTTAAAGCTCCTTCAAAATAAAGGTAGATGTTTGTGTTAAAGCTCCTTCAAAATAAAGGTAGATGTTTGTGTTAAAGCTCCTTCAAAATAAAGGTAGGCCTAGATGTTTGTATTAAAGCTCCTTCAAAATAAAGGTAGATGTTTGTGTTAAAGCTCCTTCAAAATAAAGGTAGATGTTTGTATTAAAGCTCCTTCAAAATAAAGGTAGATGCTTGAATTAAAGCTCCTTCAAAATAAAGGTAGATGTTTTGTGTGAATCCTGGAGCTTTCCTCTTCCTGCTGCTGCTGCATCTTAGATTAACAAATAAAAATAAAACATTATTGTAACCCCCCCTCACACACACACACACACACACACACACACACACACACACACACACACACACACACACACACACACACACACACACACACCTGATTTGCTGAAAACTCCAGATTCCTAATCAGATCGAGTGTTACCACGGTGACTCAGAGCGATGGAGGATATTGGAAAATAATTTCTTGCTCGGTTTCATTGTGGAATTCATTAAAATCCAATTTTGTGAAATTGAAATAAAAACAGCCATTTGCCGTGATGGACTGGATACAGCAGCAAATATGAGAGAGGGGGGAGGAATATGTTAATAAAAGAATAAGATGGAGGAATGAAGCACAAAGACTGCTGCTCAGGTGCACTGCAAAAACTCTAAATCTTTTAGAATAATAGAAGAATATTTGTCTTATTTCTTGTCAAAATGTCTCATTTCTAGTCAAAACAAATCTCATTCTACTTAAAATAAGACTCATCACATTAAAAGCAGCTTGTTTTTAGACACTTTTTACTTCTTTCAAGCAGATTTTCACTTGAAATAAGTAGAAAAATCTGATAGTGGAGCAAGTTTTTCTTTCTTATTACGAGCACAAAAAACTTGCTTTCACTGGCAGATTTTTCTACTTATTTCAAGTGAAAATTTGTTTGAAACAAGTGAAAATGATCTAAAAACAAGTTCATTTTTAGGTGACGAGTCTTATTTTAAGTGGAAAGAGATTAGTTTTGACTAGAAATGAGACATTTGGACAAGAAATAAGACAGATATTCTTCTAGATTTTGAGTTTTTGCAGTGTTATTATTGCAACTTCAATAAAGTTGAATAGACAAAAACAAAAACATGACATCTGGACGTGACAGTGAATGTTAACCCTGAGTCCACAGGTGTGTGTGTGTGTGTGTGTAAAATAAGACTCATCACCTAAAATGTACCTGATTTTAGATCATTTTCACTTGTTTCAAACTAATTTTCACTTGAAATAAGTAGAAAAATCTGCCAGTGAAAGCAAGTTTTTTGTGCTGTTGCAGCTCCAAAAACGATCTCTCTCAAAACATTACCGTCTCGTTTTTAAATCTCTTCACGTCTTCTCCTTGGCCTTTGTTCCCTAGTAAGACGTTGGCTTGATTTGACTTGATTTGATTAGATTTTCATCTTATTCTATTGTTTCTTTTATTGCACGGCTATTATTTTACCCATGTTATATGCCTGTTATATTATTTTATCTGTTTATGTGTAATTCCATGTTTCATGTTTTCTGTGGATGTTTTAAAGTGCTCAACAAATAAAGTTGGATTGGATTGGATAAGAAAGAAAAACTTGCTCCACTATCAGATTTTCTACTTATTTCAAGTGAAAATCTGCTTGAAAGAAGTAAAAAAGTGTCTAAAAACAAGCTGCTTTTAATGTGATGAGTCTTATTTTATGTAGAACTAGAAAAAGCATTTCCAAGAATGGAAATGGTGTGAATGCTGAAAGCAGCTGAACGCTGTTGCAGAATTAGCAAACAGTGCAAGCAGTGATCACCATACAAATGTTTGACCGAGGTAGGAATCGAATCCACAACCTCATGGTCAGTAGACTTTCACTCTGCCTCTAGGCCACAGTGCACACACAGTTACAGAGACTGTTGTCTGTTGATGAGCTGCACTCTGTCTCACTCTGAAGTTAACGAGCCCAAAGCTGCACCTGTTGGAAACACACTGTATCAACACCAAGAAAGCTTGAGAGTCAAGCTTGAATGACTTACAATGAAAATTTCTGTGAATTTCAGGCTGAGAGCAGCAGTTTCAACATGAAGCAAGTTATCAGAAGTCAACAGAGGACAACTGGGAAAATAATTCACTATAATTGTTGTTGAGGCAAGATTTTAACTAGTAACCTTCAGGTCTTTAACCCAGCAAGCTAACCACTAGGCTACAGACAGAGACAGTGTGTGAGGGGCAAAGAAAACCTTTAATAAGAGGATCACTGGCTTCTGCTTAAAAAAAAAAGTAAGGAAAGTGCAGAAATTAGCCACACCAGGTAAGAAGAGGACTTTTTTGTGACCTGTGACTATTTTTTGGTGAATTAAAATGAATTAAAAAGCACTTAACAGCAAGTTTCAAAGTTGAGCTCCTTCTCCTGCTGCTGTGAAAAAAATGCATTGGGCTGAATGAGAGCAGAGAGCTCCCTGGCTGCATTTAAAAAATATTTTAAATTATTATCTAGGGCTGACCTCCAAAAGTCGACGATTCGACGATTCGATTCGGAGGGGTCTGATTCGACTATGAACCTCGTAGTCGAATCTAACCCCTACCATTCTGACTATATGGGGTGCCCACGGCTGCTGAGCATAAATTGTTACATAGAATGTCTTTTTTCGTTATAAAAAGACTATTTTGATACAAAATCTGCCTACTTTCTGTTAATAAAGAGTTCAAAATTATGTGTGCGTTTAAACGGTAGTCTTAGCTTCTTACTACGTATTAATAAATCACCCACTGCAGTTGCACAATTAAATGAGCGGAGGTTTTTTTTTTTTTTTTCAAATGAGCGGAGGTGAGCAGGAGGACCGTCAAAGTCACTGCAGAACACTCACGGAGTGGCAAAAAGACGAGGGGCAGAGCCGCCAAAGTTTAAAATCAAGGAAGTCTGACAGTCTAACTTTGTCAGCATTTATCATGCATGACCTGACAGAACAGCAAAACATTGTGAGGATACATCTGACTTTGACCGAGTTACATTCAAGAACCTGCTTTCAATCACGGAAAATAAATTAACTCCAGCGGTGATTTTTTTTCGATGGATCAGCTGTGTTTACCGTTTCAAGTGTTAATAGTTCTGATGGTTAGACAGATGAATTAGTCTCTAACACATCCTAAAGTTTGACATGTCAGAGTTTTTCAGAAGAGGAACTTGTTTTTTTTTCCGACTTCCGAGTTGTCATGAACGCACCATCAGTGTCGGGAGTCACAGCTGTGATCTCGTCCCTCTGCAGCCTGTCTGTCTCTCTGCCGGTGCCGCGGTCACACTGTGTGTTACAGGATTGATTAACGTAATGTACGGATTGTCGAGTCCTTCTGACCTCCGTTTGTTTTGATACTACATGTTTTACCCGGTTTCTCTGTGTCCACGACCACCGCTATCCTTCACCACGTTGAGGGATGTTTGATTTGCCACTCACAGTCCGAGCAGGAGCGTTGTCCAGGGCAACGTAACATAAACGCATACCCTGGCTCACAATGGCTACTAAAAATCATCCAAAGTGTGGAAAATAAATAAAGGTATTTGTTTTACACCTACCATATTTTTGGGGTGTTTTAGCTCTTTTGTTTGAAACGGAAAAAGTCGCAAATTTGCTGCTATCTAAAAAAAAAAAAAAAAAAAAAAAAAGGTTCGACGATCAGTCGACTATGGCAAAATCTGACGAATCAGATTCGACTATGAAAATCCTTAGTCGAAAACAGCCCTATTATTATCTAAGTCTCTTTGCATTTTTGACCAGAATTTTAGCCAGAAGACAAGTGTGGCTACAAAACTGGAGAAAATAATGTGTCTAGAGTTTAATTTGTGGCCGTGCTGACAGTTTAGCCAGAAAAACTCTAGAATGTTTTTTTGCCTCTCTCCACTCTAGCACCACTCTAGCTCTGCTCGTTAGACGCAACACACACACATTATAAAGCTGAAAAAAATCAGAAAAAGTTAAATATTTGAAAAAGTATAAAAAGTATGAAAAATTTGAATACATCCGATAAAGTCCAGAAAAAGCTGCACGTTTTGATATATGAATTGTTGAAATAGCACAAAGTATGAAGGACTAGAGGAAGACCGTAAAAAGGCGGAAGAAAATGGCCGAACAGAAGAATGAGATTTGTTTTGACTAGAAATAAGACAGATATTCTTGATAAGATATTTGAGTTTTTGCAGTGTGTGCAATGCATTCTGGGAGACGACGTGGCCACGCCCCCCTCCTCACACCTGTTTCTATCAGACTCTAATGTTAGACACACACACACACACACACACACACACACACACATTAGCGGCCGTACACAGTCCTAATTGCAGCATGAGCTCATCAGCATGCGGCGCCACGCGGCCGCGACAGGAAACAGAAGCTGCTGATTGAAGCGGCGTGACAGAAACACACCGAGCTGCAATTAGAGCTAACACACACACACACACACACACACACACACACACACACACACACACACACACACCTGTAGACTCAGGGTTAACATTCACTGTCACGTCCAGATGTCATGTTTTTTTTGTTTTTTTCTCTTCAACTTTATTGAAGTCGCAATAATAACACTGCAGAAACTCAAAATCTAGAAGAATATTTGTCTCATTTCTAGTCAAAACTAACCTCTTTCCACTTAAAATAAGACTCATCACCTAAAAATGAACTTGTTTTAGATCATTTTCACTTGTTTCAAACAAATTTTCACTTGAAATAAGTAGAAAAATCTGCCAGTGAAAGCAAGTTTTTTGTGCTTGTAATAAGGAAGAAAAACTTGCAAACATAACATACTCACTGCAATAACTCAAAATCTTACCAAGAATATTTGTTTTATTTCTGGTCAAAATGTCATTTCTAGTCAAAACAAACCTCATTCCACTTAAAATAAGACTCATCACATTAAAAGCAGCTTGTTTTTAGACACTTTTTACTTCTTTCAAGCAGATTTTCACTTGGAATAAGTAGAAAAATCTGACAGTGGAGCAAGTTTTTCTTTCTTATTACAAGCACAAAAAACCTGCTTTCACTGGCAGATTTTTCTACTTATTTCAAGTGAAAATTAGTTTGAAACAAGTGAAAATGATCTAAAAACAAGTTGATTTTTAGGTGATGAGTCTTATTTTAAGTGGAAAGAGATTAGTTTTGACTAGAAATTACGTTTTGACAAGAAATAAGACAAATATTCTTGGAAAGCTGTTGAGTTTTTGCAGTGAACAAAGAATCCAGTCGTTCCAGTTCAATCACGTTGATGATGATGTCACATCTTCCTCCTCTGATGCCTCTCTCTCTCTTCCTTCTCCCTCTCTGTCTCTCTACCTCTCTCTCTCTCAGGTCTTCATTAGTATTACTCTCCCTCGCTCGGCCCTGCTTCTTCTCATGTCAATGAGCAGCCTTGTTGTATTTTTAGGGAATTCATTCATTTTTGATGATGAGACGTCTGGATGCAGAATGAAGCCGGGTCAGTGCAGGGCCACGGACACTGTTTTCTCTCTTTGTTCAGTTTCTTTGACTAAAAGAAGTGTTTCAAATCACTTTTTAAAAATCTCTTTTATCGTCCGACCTCTTAAACTGATTCTTTTTAGTTTTTTATTCTGTATTCCTGTTCTTTTCTGTGCAAATTGAATCTCGTAGGCAACTGGACTTGTAGGTTATTTGTCTGGGAAGACGTTTATCCGAGGGGCTTCAATCAGTTCATCATCAGTCACCGTGGTAACGCAGTGAGGAGGAATGGAGCGTTACACTGATGCTGCATTCACCTGCAGTCGGGCAGACGGCCGTCGCTAACAAACCAGATGTCGTTTTAGTCACAGAAGTCCAGAGAAAGCCTTTAAGTGTTGAGCCACTGCCGATTTACCACTGCACTTTGTCCATATCTATAATGTTTAAGTTCCAATTGTGTTTCATACTGTTTGTGTGATTGAATGTCTTTTTTTACATAATGTGAAGCGTACTATGATGGGTGCTATATAAATAAAGTTTTACTTACTTACTTAAAACGTGGGTCAGGTCAACAATACGACATCGCCATGACAACATATCGTCACGTGTATTGTTTTGCCTCGTGCTGACGGACCACTTGTTTACATAGAGGCTTGTTTATGCCGTTACTCTGCCGTCTGCCCAATTTCACCTGAATGCAGCATGAAAAATACACAACCACAACGCTAGATGGAGGAATTCATACACAATGTAGTTTTAAAGGGACAACCAGGAGTTTTGTTAAAGTGAAGTGTTTCCACACTACATTTATGAGCCTCCGCACCGTGAAATTCTTTGACCGGCGCAAGACAGACTCATGTTTTCATTCATCAAGAATTAAAGTCAGAGGTTGGAAGACGATCACATACCGTCGTAGTTCCCACCATAAACGGAGATTCATACGGCGGCGTTATTCTCATGACTCGCCACGAAACCGAAAGTAAAGAAACGCTGGTCGGCTCGCCCAGCATTTCCACCACCACTAATAATAACAAAATAACCATAGAGACAAAACCATAGATTTATCTAAAATGGACCATTAACAAGTGGTAACGGAGATTCATCCACATTAACATGAGACTTTTTTATTGTTGCAGAATTTTTCGTTCTGCCGCTGGAGAAACTCCTCGTTGTCCCTTTTAAGATGATGAGACTTTGGCTCATCGCTGCTCAGGATGGATGAATGGACAGTTAGAGGAAAACAGAAGCAGCAGCAGCTCTGTGTCACACAACAACAAGTGATGGATGGATCATCGTCCTAGCAACATGTGTCAGTTCATTCACAGAAAGTTGAGTGAGTTGTTCCTGGTTCCTCCTCAGATCTACAACTCAACATGACGGAGAACTTTCCTCCCTGAGAGCTTCTCCTCCTCCTTCCTGCATCAGTCTGAGATCTGCGCTGCAACACGATGAGACTCCTGGTTCCTCATGTTCACTCTGCACTGGAAACACAAACACATGAGTTCATTCTGACCTTAAACAAACAGAAAACATTAAAAACTAAAGAAAGTAAAAAAAAAAAAAAAATCAAATTAAAAACAAAAGATCAAACGTGAAGATGAAGATGAAGGTCTTTATCTACGAAGCTTCGTTCACACACCGACCGTGTTTGGTTTTTCCTCACAGTGTGTTACTGTCTGTCTGTCACACTTTCACAATAAAAGAGAATTAATTCACTGTGACAAAAAGAAACTGTGTTGTTGAAAGAGTCTTTAATAGAAACACGACAGGGTCAGAAAACTGTCTTTTACATGTAGAGGAACAGAAATACAAAGAATTAATCATGACATTAATAATAAAACACAGGTTGAGTCCAGATATTTAAAAACTATATCAACTGTGTCTTAACCCTCCTGCAAGGACGAAGGGAAGGAAGGAAGGAAGGAAGGAAGGAAGGAAGGAAAGAAGGATGGAAAAAGGAAGGAAAGATAGAAGGAGGGAGGGAACAGATTGGGTCAATTGGGTTAAAAAGAAAGGAAGAAGTAAGGATGAATGGAAGGAAGGAAGGAAGGAAGGAAGGAAGGAAGGAAGGAAGGAAGGAAGGAAGGAAGGGAGGGAGGAAGAAAGGAAGGGAGGAAGGAAGGAAGGAAGGAAGGAAGGAAGGACGAAGGAAGGAAGGAAAGATAGAAGGAGGGAGGGAACAGATTGGTCAACTGGGTCAAAAAGGAAGAAGGAAGGAAGGAAGGGAGGGAGGGAAGGAAGGAGGGAAGGAAGGAAGGAAGGAAGGGAGGGAGGGAAGGAAGGGAGGAAGGGAGGTAGGGAAGGAAAGAAGGAAGGAAGGAAGGACAAATGGAAAGATGGGAGGAAAGAAGGAAGGGAAAAAGGATTGTGAAAAGAAGGATGGAAAAAGAAAGGAATGATAGAAGGAGGGAGGGAACAGATTGGGTCAATTGGGTCAAAAAGGAAGAAGGAAGTAAGGACGAAGGGAAGGAAGGAAGGAAGGAAGGAAGGAACGAAAGATGGAGGGAGGGAACAGAATCATTCAAGGAGGGAAGAAGGGAAGGAAGGAAGGAAGTGAAAAGGGAAGGAAAGAAAGATGGAGGTATAGGGAACAGATTTGTCAACTGGGTCAAAAAGGAAGAAGGAAGGAAGGAAGGAAGGAAGGAAGGAAGGATTGTGGAAAGAAGGAAGAAGGGAACAGATTGGGTCAGTTTGACCCAGAAGGAAACAGGAGGATGAAGACTTTACTGTCTAAACCACTGAGCAACGACCACATGGAGAAAAGTTTCTACTTCACCAAACAACTCAAACTTTAAACACAAACTCAAATATCTCACCAAGAATATTTGTCTTATTTCTAGTCAAAATAAATCTCATTCTACTTAAAATCAGACTCATCACATTAAAAAGCAGCTTGTTTTTAGACACTTTTTACTTCTTTCAAGCAGATTTTCACTTGAAATAAGTAGAAAAATCTGATAGTGGAGCAAGTTTTTCTTTCTTATTACAAGCACAAAAAACTTTCTTTCACTGGCAGATTTTTCTACTTATTTCAAGTGAAAATTAGTTTGAAACAAGTGAAAATGATCTAAAAACAAGTTCATTTTTAGGTGATGAGTCTTATTTTAAGTGGAAAGAGTTTAGTTTTGACTAGAAATGAGACAAATATTCTTGGAAAGACTTTGAGTTTTTGTAGTGTAGCTTGTTTTTAGACACTTTTTACTTCTATCAAGCATATTTTACTTGAAATAGAAAATTAGTTTTTCTTTCTTATTACAAGCACAAAAAACTTGCTTTCACTGGCAGATTTTTCTACTTGTTTCAAGTGAAATATGTCTAAAAAAAAAGGGTATTTTTTAGGTGATGAGTCTTATTCTAAGTGGAAAGAGATTAGTTTTGACTAGAAATGAGACATTTTGACAAGAAATAAGACAAATATTCTTGGACAAAGTTGGAGTTTTTGCAGTGTGCAGCTTCCTGCAGGTTGATGAGCAACTTTATTCTCAGCAACGAGTTCCCTCACTGCAAAATCTCAAAATCCTTCCAAGAATATTTGTCTTATTTCTTGTCAAAATGTCTCATTTCTAGTCAAAACTAATCTCTTTCCACTTAAAATAAGACTCATCACCTAAAAAATACCCTTTTTTTAAAAGACATATTTCACTTGTTTCAAACAAATCTTCACTTGAAATAAGTAGAAAAATCTGCCAGTGAAAACAAGTTTTTTTGTGCTTGTAATAAGAAAGAAAAACAAATTTTCTATTTCAAGTGAAAATCTGCTTGATAGAAGTAAAAAGTGTCTAAAAACAAGCTACACTGTAAAAACTCAAGGTCTTTCCAAGAATATCTGTCTCATTTCTAGTCAAAACTAATCTCTTTCCACTTTAAATTAGACTCGTCACCTAAAAATGAACTTGTTTTTAGATCATTTTCACTTGTTTCAAACTAATCTTCACTCGAAATAAGTAGAAAAATCTGCCAGTGAAAGGAAGTTTTTTTGTGTGTTTGTAATAAGAAAGAAAAACTTGATCCACTATCAGATTTTTCTACTTATTTCAAGTGAAAATCTGCTTGAAAGAAGTAAAAAGTGTCTAAAAACAAGCTGCTTTTAATGTGATGAGTCTTATTTAAATTATAATGAGATCTGTTTTGACTAGAAATGAGACATTTTGACAAGAAATAAGACAAATATTCTTGGAAAGATTTAGAGTTTTTGCAGTGTGAGATGTGTTTTATTCCTCTCTGAGCTGAAGGATTCCTCCTGTGAGCGTCGTCCACTAGAGGGCGCTGTCGCTCTGTGCAGCAGCGAGGAGACGAGGAGGCGAGGGGACGAGGAGAGGAGGCGTTGAGGAGGCGTTGAGGCGGCGTGGGAGGTTCCAGTTGCTGTCAGCTCGTCCTCATCTCGCCCGTCGCTCCGCGGAAAAGCAACTTAATGAAAGTGGAGAGAGAGATTATGTTGAGCATTTTACCTTTAATTGGACTTCTTTAAATAACACTGAACATTTGTGTTGCACTGACAGACTCTGTGTGTGTGTGTGTGTGTGTGTGTGTGTGTGTGTGTGTGTGTGTGTGTGTGTGTGTGTGTGTGTGTGTTAATGTCGCCGTGGGAGACGATGCAGCAGCTGAAGAACAGACGTGTCGGATAAATAGAAACACAAGTTTTTTTTTGTTTTTTTTACCTTGAAACTCTTCAGAGACTCAACTTTACTCATCATCATCATCATCTGTATTTTATTCATTATTGAATTTCACACCACTGGAGTTTAATTAAAGGGATAGTCCAACATTTTTGGCAAATTGGCCCATTGCCATAATAATCCCTATAGTCACAGCAGTAGTAGGTTTGTTACCTTTAATTGTCGGTGCAAGCTGTTTTTAGAACGGCAGAGCAGAGCCGTGAGCTGCTCAGAGCTACGCTACGGAGGCTCATTATGGGATTTCTTTGTTGGTTTCCCTCATCAAACTCATCAAATACACAATCCAACAACTCCACAACGCTCTGGTGGACAAGTTGTGAGCTGCACATTCACCACGCTATGAGATAATAACACAACGTTACCACACAGAGTTGTTTTAGAGGGAAATTCATGCAAAACCAGCTGATGCACGTTGCCTTCAGGGACAGTTTTTCATCAACAGTCTCTGTATTTCCCTCTAAAACAACTCTGCACTGCAAAAAATCAAATATCTTACCAAGAATATTTGTCTTATTTTTAGTCAAAATGTCATTTCTAGTCAAAACACATCGCATTCTACTTAAATTAAGACTCATCACATTAAAAAGCAGCTTGTTTTTAGACACTTTTTACTTCTTTCAAGCAGATTTTCACTTGAAATAAGTAGAAAAATCTGATAGTGGAGCAAGTTTTTCTTTCTTATTACAAACACAAAAAACTTGCTTTCGCTGGCAGATTTTTCTACTTATTTCAAGTGAAAATGATCTAAAAACAAGTTACTTTTTAGGTGATGAGTCTTATTTTAAGTGGAAAGGGATTAGTTTGACAAGAAATTAGACATTTTGACAAGAAATAAGACAAATATTCTTGGAAAGATTTTGAGTTTTTGCAGTGTGTGTGGTAACGTTGTGTTATTATCTCATAGCGTGGTGAATGTGCAGCTCACAACTTGTCCACCAGAGCGTTGTGGAGTTGTTGGATTGTGTATTTGATGAGTTTGATGGAGGGGAAACCAACAAAGAAATCCCATAATGAGCCTCCATTAGTAGCGTAGCTCTGAGCAGCTCACGGCTCTGCTCCGCCGTTCTAAAAACAGCTTGCACCGACAATTAAAGGTAACGATCCTACTGCTATGACTATAGGGATTATGGTGATGATGCTTTCAGTTTATAAAGATGGAAAAAGAGACGTTCAGGTGCATGTTAAAAACAACATCTCACAGGTGTGTGTGTGTGTGTCTCTGTGTGTGTGTGTGTGTGTGTGTGTGTGTTGTGTGTAGCTGAAGCAGATTGTGTTGTTTCCTCTTTATTAAAGCTGGACTCAGTGTGAGTCTGTCAGAGGGAGGTCATTGTTTACCAGCTCTGTTTGACTCTGCTCATGGCTCATGGCTAAATGTGTGTGTGTGTGTGTGTAGGTGTGTGTGTGTGTCTCTATGTGTGTGTGTAGGTGTGTGTGTGTGTGTGTGTTGTTTGTTTCTGACATTTGGGAGACTGCCTTGTGGCTAGAGGCTCACCGATCAATTCTGTCTCTTCCATTTCCTCTAAATAGACAAAAGTCTTCTTCTTTAATTGCTGCAGCAATGAGACACACACACACACACACGCACACACACACACACACACACACACACACACACACACACACACACACACACTGAACCTTTAATGTTGTTTTCTGTCTTCTCTCTTCTACATTAATCTCTCTGTGTCTTCGTGATGCCTTCAGGTTCCAGTCGGTCACAGCAGTTTTTCTTTTTCTTTTAACTTCCATCGTTATAAAAACTGGATTTGAAGTTTGTTGTTGTTGTGTAGTTTTGGTTTTGTTTTGTTTTGTTGTTTTTGTTCCTGTGTGAAGCTTCGTGTTCCTGCAGCTCAGAGCCAACGCGGCGGCGTCCGACGGCTAAAAACCAGAAAGAAATTAAAACACAGACGTAAAAACACTTCAACACTTAGAGACGTTCAGGTGAGAAATCAATCCATGGAGCGGTGGATAAGGTTCAGTCGCTCTTTAGCCATGTCTGTCTTCTATCACGGACGCCATTTTTCTGTTAATATTTATGTTAATTCAAATGTTCCTTACTAGCAATTTAAATCTGCCTAATTTTCAATGGTTTCCAATGGGAGTTAACCCTTTCGTGACCATTGTTTGTCCAACCTAGCAACAGTACACTGCAAAAACTCAAATATCTTACCAAGAATATTTGTCTCATTTCTAGTCAAAATGTCATTTCTAGTCAAAACAAATCTCTTTCTACTTAAAATAAGACTCATCACATTAAAAAGCAGCTTGTTTTTAAGACATTTTTTTACTTTTTTCAAACATATTTTTACTTGAAATAAGTAGAAAAATCTGATAGTGGAGCAAGTTTGTCTTTCTTATTACAAACACAAAAAACTTACTTTCACTGGCAGATTTTTCTACTTATTTCAAGTGAAAATTAGTTTGAAACAAGTGAAAATGATCTAAAAACAAGTTCATTTTTAAGTGTATTGTTTTAAGTGGAAAGAGATTAGTTTTGACTAGAAATGAGACATTTTGACAAGAAATAAGACAAATATTCTTGGAAAGATTTTGAGTTTTTGCCGTGTAACCGTGGAGGGCGGGACTATAGGAAATCATGAAATCATAATATTTTTCAACACTATTATAAGTTTTTTCCTAACAATCATTTATAATGGAGGTGAGATGTTGAGGTGATGACGTCGATCTCTCAATAAAAACAATGAAATAAATGTAAGAAAAGATGTTCAACACTTTCTTCTCTTTACAGTTTGTTCTTCTAAAGACTTGATGATGTCACTTCCTCAGCGCTGACGATGTTGGACTGAACCAATATTTTAAAAACGTGAAACGCTGCAACGCCGATACCACCGTATGTAAATAACTGATAGTTCCCATGGTGCTTTGAATGCACCACGCTTACTTTTCTGCAGATAACTATAATTTACAGATCGTTACACTGCAAAAACTCAAAATCTTACCAAGAATATTTGTCTTATTTCTAGTCAAAACAAATCTCATTCTACTTAAAATAAGACTCATCACATAAAAAGCAGCTTGTTTTTAGACACTTTTTACTTCTTTCAAGCAGATTTTCACTTGAAATAAGTAGAAAAATCTGATAGTGGAGCAAGTTTTTCTTTCTTATTACAAACACAAAAAACTTTCTTTCACTGGCAGATTTTTCTACTTATTTCAAGTGAAAATTAGTTTGAAACAAGTGAAAATGATCTAAAAACAAGTTAATTTTTAGGTGATGAGTCTTATTTTAAGTGGAAAGAGATTAGTTTTGACTAGAAATGAGACATTTTGACAAGAAATAAAACAAATATTCTTGGAAAGATGTTGAGTTTTTGCAGTGAAGTACATTCTCTATAGGTTGGTCCAATCAGAGCCTCGGTTGTGGGCCGGCTGCTTCGTTAATGATCCGGTCTGATCCGGTCTGAGCCGCTCCTCCTCCTCCAGACCAGCAGGACTGTGACTGTGAAGCTCCTGCAGAGAGAGGAGAGGCTGCACCGGCTGTTTGTTGTGTGCTGGCAAATTCACCTTTATCATTATTATTATTATTACTGTTATTATTATGATTGTTACATACAGAATGTCACCGTCGGCCTGCAGACTTTAACCTGTCGCTCCTTTATATTGTTCAGTTACTGAGAAGTTAGAAATGTAAAATTCCCCTGGACTCATTTTAAAACGCTCTCCTCTGATTCATATTATTATTATTATATAATTCATATTCAAACATCAGAGAGATTCAGAGGTGTATTGAAGCCGGTGTATTGAAGCCCCGACATGAGAAATTGTCCCGAAAACAATTTACAGTAATAGGTCTATATTTCAAGCTTGTTTTGTAGCAGAAGCTTCTCGAAGCTCCTCTTCCCGGTTCGTCAAATTTGGATGAACCGGGAAGAGGAGCTTCGAGAAGCTTCTGCTACAAACAATTATTAAATTATTATTATTAATTATTATTAAAGTGTTTTCGGGACAATTTCGCATTTCAGGGCTTCAATACCAGAGGGACATTACATACGAGCAGCATGGAGGTATCTGGATGTTTTTTGGTGTGTCTTTTTGTTATGAAGACAGTTGGTATCCATTTGCAACCGTCATATGGACATGCACTGCTACGCCGAGACCCCCTGTAATTTGATTGATCAAGTGATTGATGATCAAGTGATTTGATCAAGTGATTTTCACTTGAAATAAGTAGAAAAATCTGATAGTGGAGCAAATTTTTCTTTCTTATTACAAACACAAAAAACTTGCTTTCACTGGCAGATTTTTCTACTTATTTCAAGTGAGAATTTGTTTGAAACAAGTGAAAATGATCTAAAAACAAGTTCATTTTTATATGATGAGTCTTATTTTAAGTGGAAAGAGATTAGTTTTGACTAGAAATTAGACATTTTGACAAGAAATAAGACGAATATTCTTGGAAGGATTTTAAGATTTTGCAGTGAGGGAACTCGCTGCTGAGAATAAAGTTTCTCATCAACCTGCAGGAAGTTTCACTACTGCAAAAACTCCACATCCTTCCAAGAATATTTGTCTTATTTCTTGTCAAAATGTCTCAATTTTAGTTAAAACAAGTCTCTTTCCACTTAAAATAAGACTCATACCCCTTTTTTTTTTGACATATTTCACTTGTTTCAAACAAATCTTCACTTGAAATAAGTAGAAAAATCTGCCAGTGAAAGCAAGTTTTTTGTGCTTTTCATAAGAAAGAAAAACAATTTTTCTATTTCAAGTGAAAATGTGCTTGAAACACTGCAAAAACTCCAAAATCTTACCAAGAATATTTGTCTTATTTCTAGTCAAAATGTCATTTCTAGTCAGAGTAAACTATCCCTTTAAGGATTTATGGCGACTGACTTTTAGCCCAAATCTTCAACCCTGTAGGCTAACAAAAAACACTGAGTCGTTGTTACAGGGTTGAAAGTGTTTTTCTAAAATGAGTCGACCCAAAGTTCAGAGAGTTCAGAGAATCACCGACTAACCAGCTACGACTCAGGTTCAGGAGTTTTCATTAGGAACAGCAGCAACATGTGTGTTACAGCTGCATCCAAGTGTGTGTGTGTGTGTGTGTGTGTGAGGGAGTGAGGAGTCAACAGCTTGGTCTGCAGCTCGGAGCCTCAACCACAACCTTCACCGGTCATTTAGTCTCATTTAAACATAATTCTCTCACTCGGCTCGTCTGGCCGAGGTTTCTCTCTCCGCTCCGGCCTCTAAAAGCAAAGCACCGCTCTGCTCTCTCTGCTTCCACTGCCATCCCCTCCCATTAAGCCCTGAGAGTCCGAGGGGGGGGGGCGATCGATCAGCGCCAGGACCAGGACTCCTCTCCTAAAGATAGATCCGAAAAGGGCTCGGCCGCCGGCGTTTCATTAGGAAACCACCGCAGCCGGATAATCAGCTGATGCTTCTGTTCCTCTGTCACTTTATTAGTCTGAGCTGTTTGTCTGCTCTCGCTCGCCGCCCGGCCAGCTCGTTCTGATGGAGGGAACTCACTGCTGCTCATCAACCTGTAGGAAGCTGCTGCACTACTGCAAAAACTCCACATCTGTCCAAGAATATTTGTCTTATTTCTTGTCAAAATGTCTCAATTTTAGTCAAAACTCGTCTCTTTCCACTTAAAATAAGACTCATACCCTTTTTTTTATAGACATATTTCATTTGTTTCAAACAAATCTGCTTCTTTCAAGCAGATTTTCACTTGAAATAAGTAGAAAAATCTGACAGTGGATCAAGTTTTTCTTTCCACTTAAAATAAGACTCATACCCCTTTTTTGTGCTTGTGCTTGATACACTGCAAAAACTCAAAAATCTTACCAATAATATTTGTCTTATTTCTAGTCAAAATGTCATTTCTAGTCAAAACTAATCTCATTCTACCTAAAATAAGACTCATCACATTAAAAAGCAGCTTGTTTTTAGACACTTTTTACTTCTTTCAAGAAGATTTTCACTTGAAATAAGTAGAAAAATCTGATAGTGGAGCAAGTTTTTCTTTCTTATTACAAACACAAAAAACTTGCTTTCACTGGCAGATTTTTCTACTTATTTCAAGTGAAAATTTGTTTGAAACAAATGAAAATGATCTAAAAATAAGTAAATTTTTAGGTGATGAGTCTTATTTTAAGTGGAAAGAGATTAGTTTTGACTAGAAATGAGACATTTTGACAAGAAATAAGACAAATATTCTTGGAAAGATTTTGAGATTTTGCAGTGAGGGAACTCGCTGCTGAGAATAAAGTTGCTCATCAACCTGCAGGAAGCTTCACACTGCAAAAACTCCAAGTTTTTTGTGCTTGTCATAAGAAAGAAAAACAATTTTTTAACAGACGTTTCTCAATGATACATAAACACAGATTTTTTTAATTTTTATTTTATTTTGCAATGATCCTCAAATATGTTAAAATAATGTTGGTGTTGTGTTGATTCAGTTTGTGGTTTGTTCATCACTGCTTTTCCTTCATGTTATTGACGTTTCATTCCAGGAGTTTCCTTGGATATGAACTCCTGTTGTCATGGAAACGTCACAGATTTAAACGTATGTCCGTTTGCTCCAACATAAAAAATAAAAAACTTTTCAATCATGTCCCTGGAAGTCGGGGCAGTTTCATCAGTGTTAACTGTTGTTTTTATTCTGATGATGTGAACATGATAATACCAGCTGACTGATTGATTGATTACTTGTCATAAATAGTTTTCAACATGAAGCTTCAGTTTGAAACGTGAACCGACCTCAGATGAGAATTCATCTTCAACACGTTTCCTCCGTCAGTCTGAGAGAAACATCATGGACCAGAGAAGACCCCCCCCCCCCTCCATCACCTCCATCACCTCCATCAGGCCAAATTGCTTTCTGCTTTTTCTCCCTGTTGTCGCTCCACATAATCCTCCCTGTTGTCTTAATATCAAGTGGAGGAGAGAAGGGGGGAGATAATGGAGCAACAGGGGAGGAGGGGAGGGTGGGGGGGGGGGGCAGCCTCTGGGGAACAGCCCCCCCCCCCCCCCCTCCTTCATGTCAAACACACAACAATACTATTACCCCCCCCCCCCCTTCTCCTCCTCTATGCAATAATACATTTACTTCCCTACATAATGATTCTCATATACATAACAAAGCTACATGGAGGGGTTGGGGGGGGGGGGGTAATGGGTGTGTAGTGAGGTTATTACACAACACACACACACACACACACACACACACACACACACACACACACACACACACGCACACACACACACACACACACACACCCTGTGGTTAAAGTGTGTGTTTGTTGCTCTGATTGTTGCTTGTGTGCAACGTAAAGTGTTTTTTCTTATGAGTGGTGATGGGCACAAAGCCAGCACTGATACACACACACACACACACACACACACACACACACATGGACACACACACACGCACACACACATGGACATGGACAGGTAACAACATGCTGCTGTGTGTTACTGTGAATCCACAACATCACACACCTTTTGTAATTGCATGTGTGTGTCTGTGTGTGTTCATGTAAACCCTTCTAGGGAAAACGCTGCTGAACTTGAATGAAACCATTAGGCTAACCGTTGAGGCGGTAACCAGGGCAACAACAGGTGTGGGTGTGACGTCATCACCTCCACCTGCTCCGTCCTTATACGGATCAATCTGATCAGTTATTGATGACCTGCTGATGGTGGATGTGACCTGGTTATTAGACAGAAGAAATGAACATATGTTACTGTAGTTCACACAGGGAATAAGTGTTGAGCACATGAAGAGCAGGAGGAAGGTTAGGAACGGTAAAGAAGCAGCTGGAGTCTGTCAGTGTTTAGAAAGTAATCCTGTGAGTAATCCTACTCAGTACAAACTAATGCTGCGTTCGATTGCACTCGGAACTCAGAAAGATCCAACCTCCAAATCGGAAAAATGCAATAGAGCGGCCGTTGAAGTCGGAACTCCGGCTCGGGAACTCGGGTAGCATCTGTCACTACCCGATTTGCTACGCTACCCGATTTGTGACAGCCACGTACAGCAACTCCACTTGGACAAACTTAATTGAATTGACTTAGGATCACTGCCCTGTGTGCGTCGCCAGAGACGGTTTATCTTTTTATTTATTTTTTTAAATACTTTATTAGTAATGTAAATTGAGGGTTGGTTGTGGTGGTCTGGATCTTGATGCTCAGAAAACAGGAACACAGGCGGACTTTTAATGTTTACTGTCCTCTTTTCTCGCCGGCCTCATCACCATGACAACCACAAACAATCACAACTACCACAACACTCACTGAATAAACCAGTCTGCCGCGGCTGTCTTATGACGGACCTCCGCGGTTTTTATTTTATTTTATTTTATTTTTTAATCATTTTCACAGTACCGTATTTTAAATTCACAGAACTTTAAGCATGTACGCAAATCGGGCAGTGCCCAAATGAAGTTTGTCCAAGTGGAGTTGCCGTAGGCAGCTGTCCAAGATGGCGGCCGGTCTGCGCATGCGCAGACCAGTTTTGTCACAGATCGGGTAGCGTTGCAAATCGGGTAGTGACAGGATCCAAGCAGCCCGAGTCGGTCGGAATTACGTCACAGCAAAATGGCGTCGCACACCGCGAGAGGTATTTATTTATTTATTGAGGCTATTTATTTTCCAACCTAGACATTTAAGCAAGGGAGAAGTTATGGAAAAGGGAATATCGCCTAGTTCCACGTGTTGACATCTGCACGGCTCGCTGTGACGCTGCAGGATTCCCCTCGCTGCTGCGTTCAAGACTGTGTGTTGCAAAAGTGGCGTTTCTCTTTCTCTCTCTCCCCCAAGCAGCTCATGTTCTTCCCCAGCAGCAGCTACTTTTTGATGCTCGAAAGACATCAGCTTACTGCGGCCGGCCATGTTTTCCGAGGTTGCAATAAAACGCATTTACCTCGGAAGTCAGAATTTCTGACCCGGGTCTCTCCGAGTTCTGAGTGCAATCGAACGCAGCATAATATCAGCTGCTTTAGTCCAAACTGACGCCTGTGAAAAGGTTGAACTGATGCAGCAGAACATCCTGCTGCTTCGGTCACAGACTATCTGGTCTGAATGAAGCGTTTCATCTGTTCGTGCCGTTAATCTGGAACTTAAAGGAGCATTTCACCATAAACTGGACACGACCAGGTCCTCACTAGTTTTTATTCTGGCAGAGTCAAAATAAAACTGAGAAGAGTCGTCCAGGAGCAGAGGAGAGATGTAGACTTATTCATTTATTTACTTAAAAGGATCCCTATTAGCTGCTGCCAGTGGCACAAGCTAGTCTTCCTGGGGTCCGAAGTAGCCTACCTCACATCGAAAAGAGATGTAAAAAACATATCACATTTTCAATATTATCTCAGTCAAATAGACATCTTAATACATCGTGTTTGCAGTAATACTTACAACAGCACATTGGTGCTGTGAAATCTTACATTCTACGCCTTACTGTACATTTGATTGCATTTAAACAAGTTGGTATATCAGTCATTCATTTAAGAGGAACAAAACAGACGGACGAAACAGGGATAAGATATTATACTTGCCAGACTGGATTATTGCTCAGCTGTTAAAGGGATAGTTCAACATTTTGGCAAATTGGCCCATTGCCATAATCGCTATAGTCATAGCAGTAGGTTCGTTACCTTTAATTGTAGGTGTAAGCTATTTTCAGTATGGCTCAGAGCTACGCTATGGAGGCTAACGGAATTTCTTGGTTTCCCTCATTAAACTCATCAAATTCAACATCCCAAAACTCCACAGCGCTTTTGTAGACAAGTTGTGAGCTGCACAACCACCACGCTATGAGATAATGACGGAACGATACGAAACGGAGCCGTTTTCGAGGTAAATTCATACAAAACCGCTGATGCGCGTTGCGTTCAGGGACAGTTTTTCAGCAAGCAGTCTCCGTATTTACCCTGTATTTACCTCGAAAACGGCTCCGTTTCGTATCGTTCCGTCATTATCTCATAGCGTGGTGGTTGTGCAGGTCACAACTTGTCTACAAAAGCGCTGTGGAGTTTTGGGATGTTGAATTTGATGAGTTTAATGAGGGAAACCAAGAAATTCCCTTAGCCTCCATAGCGTAGCTCTGAGCAGCCTGCTGCTGCGCTCCGCCGTACTGAAAATAGCTTACACCTACAATTAAAGGTAACGAACCTACTGCTATGACTATAGCGATTATGGCAATGGGCCAATTTGCCAAAATGTTGAACTATCCCTTTAAATAGTGCATTCTTAGAGTCAGCAGCTACAGCTGTAACACAACAC